>NW_026279160.1:0-22500 GCF_023373465.1 Oncorhynchus keta | reverse complement strand
GGCAGAGAAGATGAGTTAGGGTCAGGGTTAAAGATCACCTTGTAGAGTGAACAGGGCAGAGAAGATGAGTTAGGGTCAGGGTTAAAGGTCACCTTGTAGAGTGAACAGGGCAGAGAAGATCAGTTGTCTCACAGCGTCTCGACTCTGTTCCTGGAAACAGCTGCACATGATCTCCAACAGCTGCAGCTCCTGTAAGGCACTCATCCTCTACACACACACACACACACACACACACACACACACGTGAAACCATGGAGACAGGACATAAAGGCAACCTAAAGAGGCAACGTTGAGAGTGTGTGTGTGTGTGTGTGTGTGTGTGTGTGTGTGTGTGTGTGTGTGTGTGTGTGTGTGTGTGTGTGTGTGTGTGTGTGTGTGTGTGTGTGTGTGTGGTACCCTGTGCAGTATAAACTCCTCCACCAGTTTCAGTGTGTGTGTGTGTGTGTGTGTGGTACCCTGTGCAGGATAAACTCCTCCACTAGCTCCAGAGTGGGCGTGTCCACCGAGGGGGAGGGGTTATTCTGAACCTGTGTGTGTGTAGTGTGTGTGTGGTACCCTGTGCAGGATAAACTCCTCCACTAGCTCCAGAGTGGGCGTGTCCACCGAGGGGAGGGGTTATTCTGAACCTGTGTGTGGGTACCCTGTGCAGGATAAACTCCTCCACTAGCTCCAGAGTGGGCGTGTCCACCGAGGGGGAGGGGTTATTCTGAACCTGTGTGTGTGTGTGTGTGTGTGTGTGTGTGTGTGTGTGTGTGTGGTACCCTGTGCAGGATAAACTCCTCCACTAGCTCCAGAGTGGGCGTGTCCACCGAGGGGGAGGGGTTATTCTGAACCTGGCCAGACAGGTAGATATCCAGATGGTACAGGACCTGAAACACATTAATAACATATATATATATAATATAATAACATACATATATAATAACACATTAATAATATATATATATAATATAATAACACATTAATAACATATATAATATAATATAATAACACATTAATAACATATATATAATATAATATAATAACACATTAATAATATATATAATATAATAACACATTAATAATATATATATATATATATAATATAATAACACATTAATAATATATATATAATATAATAACACATTAATAATATATATAATATAATAACACATTAATAACATATATAATATAATAACACATTAATAATATATATATAATAACACATTAATAACATATATATAATAACACATTAATAACATATATAATATAATAGCACATTAATAATATATATAATAACACATTAATAATATATATATAATATAATAACACATTAATAATATATATAATATAATAACACATTAATAACATATATAATACAGGACCTGAAACACACCACTAACTTCCTCCAACTAACCCAGAATCATTACAACACATTAGCAGACTGATAAATATCCAGACATGGTCAGAACCTCTTTAGCGGCGCTCAGCGCATCTCGACGTAGCAACGACTGACGCATATCACTCATCATCAGGTCCCTGAAACATCAGAACACAGTCAACAGCATTAAACAAGATATAATGAATGATCTTACATAGCAAAGCATTGATGCACTTAGATAGCTAGTGTATCTGCCAGCCATCACTCAGGGAGCTAGCTAGTGTATCTGCCAGCCATCACTCAGGGGAGCTAGCTAGCTAGTGTATCTGCCAGCCATCACTCAGGAGCTAGCTAGCTAGTGTATCTGCCAGCCATCACTCAGGGAGCTAGCTAGCTAGTGTATCTGCCAGCCATCACTCAGGGAGCTAGCTAGCTAGTGTATCTGCCAGCCATCACTCAGGGGAGCTAGCTAGCTAGTGTATCTGCCAGCCATCACTCAGGGGAGCTAGCTAGCTAGTGTATCTGCCAGCCATCACTCAGGGAGCTAGCTAGCTAGTGTATCTGCCAGCCATCACTCAGGGAGCTAGCTAGCTAGTGTATCTGCCAGCCATCACTCAGGGAGCTAGCTAGCTAGTGTATCTGCCAGCCATCACTCAGGGGAGCTAGCTAGCTAGTGTATCTGCCAGCCATCACTCAGGGGAGCTAGCTAGTGTATCTGCCAGCCATCACTCAGGGAGCTAGCTAGCTAGTGTATCTGCCAGCCATCACTCAGGGGAGCTAGCTAGCTAGTGTATCTGCCAGCCATCACTCAGGGGAGCTAGCTAGCTAGTGTATCTGCCAGCCATCACTCAGGGGGAGCTATCTGCCAGCCATCACTCAGGGGAGCTAGCTAGCTAGTGTATCTGCCAGCCATCACTCAGGGGGAGCTATCTGCCAGCCATCACTCAGGGGGAGCTATCTGCCAGCCATCACTCAGGGGAGCTATCTAGCTAGTGTATCTGCCAGCCATCACTCAGGGGAGCTAGCTAGCTAGTGTATCTGCCAGCCATCACTCAGGGAGCTATCTGCCAGCCATCACTCAGGGGAGCTATCTGCCAGCCATCACTCAGGGAGCTATCTAGCTAGCTAGTGTATCTGCCAGCCATCACTCAGGGGAGCTATCTAGCTAGCTAGTGTATCTGCCAGCCATCACTCAGGGGAACTAGCTAACGTATCTGCCAGCCATCACTCAGGGGGAGCTAGCTAGCTAGTGTATCTGCCAGCCATCACTCAGGGGAGCTAGCTAATTAGTGTATCTGCCAGCCATCACTAAGGGAGCTAGCTAGCTAGTGTATCTGCCAGCCATCACTCAGGGAGCTAGCTAACTAGTGTATCTGCCAGCCATCACTCAGGGGAGCTAGCTAACTAGTGTATCTGCCAGCCATCACTCAGGGAGCTATCTGCCTGCCATCACTAAGGGGAGCTAGCTAGCTAGTGTATCTGCCAGCCATCACTCAGGGGAGCTAGCTAACTAGTGTATCTGCCAGCCATCACTCAGGGGAGCTAGCTAGCTAGTGTATCTGCCAGCCATCACTAAGGGGAGCTAGCTAACGTATCTGCCAGCCATCACTCAGGGGAGCTAGCTAACGTATCTGCCAGCCATCACTCAGGGGCTATCTAGCTAGCTAGTGTATCTGCCAGCCATCACTCAGGGGAGCGAGCTAACTAGTGTATCTGCCAGCCATCACTCAGGGGAGCTAGCTAACTAGTGTATCTGCCAGCCATCACTCAGGGGAGCTAGCTAACTAGTGTATCTGTCAGCCATCACTCAGGGGAGCTAGCTAGCTAACTAGTGTATCTGCCAGCCATCACTCAGGGAGCTAGCTAGCTAACTAGTGTATCTGCCAGCCATCACTCAGGGAGCTAGCTAACTAGTGTATCTGCCAGCCATCACTCAGGGGAGCTAGCTAGCTAGTGTATCTGCCAGCCATCACTCAGGGAGCTAGCTAGCTAGTGTATCTGCCAGCCATCACTCAGGGAGCTAGCTAGCTAGTGTATCTGCCAGCCATCACTCAGGGAGCTAGCTAGCTAGTGTATCTGCCAGCCATCACTCAGGGGAGCTAGCTAGCTAGTGTATCTGCCAGCCATCACTCAGGGGAGCTAGCTAGCTAGTGTATCTGCCAGCCATCACTCAGGGGAGCTAGCTAGCTAGTGTATCTGCCAGCCATCACTCAGGGGAGCTATCTGCCAGCCATCACTCAGGGGAGCTAGCTAGCTAGTGTATCTGCCAGCCATCACTCAGGGGAGCTATCTGCCAGCCATCACTCAGGGGGAGCTATCTGCCAGCCATCACTCAGGGGAGCTATCTAGCTAGCTAGTGTATCTGCCAGCCATCACTCAGGGGAGCTATCTAGCTAGCTAGTGTATCTGCCAGCCATCACTCAGGGGAACTAGCTAACGTATCTGCCAGCCATCACTCAGGGGGAGCTAGCTAGCTAGTGTATCTGCCAGCCATCACTCAGGGGAGCTAGCTAACTAGTGTATCTGCCAGCCATCACTCAGGGGAGCTATCTGCCTGCCATCACTAAGGGGAGCTAGCTAGCTAGTGTATCTGCCAGCCATCACTCAGGGGAGCTAGCTAACTAGTGTATCTGCCAGCCATCACTCAGGGGAGCTAGCTAGCTAGTGTATCTGCCAGCCATCACTCAGGGGAGCTAGCTAACTAGTGTATCTGCCAGCCATCACTCAGGGGAGCTAGCTAGCTAGTGTATCTGCCAGCCATCACTAAGGGGAGCTAGCTAACTAGTGTATCTGCCAGCCATCACTCAGGGGAGCTAGCTAACGTATCTGCCAGCCATCACTCAGGGGAGCTAGCTAACGTATCTGCCAGCCATCACTCAGGAGAGCTATCTAGCTAGCTAGTGTATCTGCCAGCCATCACTCAGGGGAGCTAGCTAGCTAGTGTATCTGCCAGCCATCACTCAGGGGAGCGAGCTAACTAGTGTATCTGCCAGCCATCACTCAGGGGAGCTAGCTAACTAGTGTATCTGTCAGCCATCACTCAGGGAGCTAGCTAGCTCTGCCAGCCATGTATCTGCCAGCCATCACTCAGGGAGCTAGCTAGCTAGTGTATCTGCCAGCCATCACTCAGGGGAGCTAGCTAACTAGTGTATCTGCCAGCCATCACTAAGGGGAGCTAGCTAACGTATCTGCCAGCCATCACTCAGGGGAGCTAGCTAACTAGTGTATCTGCCAGCCATCACTAAGGGGAGCTAGCTAGCTAGTGTATCTGCCAGCCATCACTCAGGGGAGCTAGCTAGCTAGTGTATCTGCCAGCCATCACTCAGGGGAGCTAGCTAGCTAGTGTATCTGCCAGCCATCACTCAGGGGAGCTAGCTAGCTAGTGTATCTGCCAGCCATCACTCAGGGGAGCTAGCTAGCTAGTGTATCTGCCAGCCATCACTCAGGGAGCTAGCTAGCTAGTGTATCTGCCAGCCATCACTCAGGGGGAGCTAGCTAGCTAGTGTATCGGCCAGCCATCACTCAGGGGAGCTAGCTAGCTAGTGTATCTGCCAGCCATCACTCAGGGGGAGCTAGCTAGCTAGTGTATCTGCCAGCCATCACTCAGGGGGAGCTAGCTCGCTAGTGTATCTGCCAGCCATCACTCAGGGGGAGCTATCTGCCAGCCATCACTCAGGGGAGCTATCTAGCTAGCTAGTGTATCTGCCAGCCATCACTCAGGGGAGCTATCTGCCAGCCATCGCTCAGGGGGAGCTATCTGCCAGCCATCACTCAGGGGGAGCTATCTGCCAGCCATCACTCAGGGGGAGCTATCTGCCAGCCATCACTCAGGGGAGCTATCTAGCTAGCTAGTGTATCTGCCAGCCATCACTCAGGGGGAGCAAGCTAGCTAGTGTATCGGCCAGCCATCACTCAGGGGAGCTAGCGAGCTAGTGTATCTGCCAGCCATCACTCAGGGGGAGCTAGCTCGCTAGTGTATCTGCCAGCCATCACTCAGGGGAGCTATCTGCCAGCCATCACTCAGGGGAGCTATCTGCCAGCCATCGCTCAGGGGGAGCTATCTGCCAGCCATCACTCAGGGGGAGCTATCTGCCAGCCATCACTCAGGGGAGCTATCTAGCTAGCTAGTGTATCTGCCAGCCATCACTCAGGGGAGCTATCTAGCTAGCTAGTGTATCTGCCAGCCATCACTCAGGGGAGCTATCTAGCTAGCTAGTGTATCTGCCAGCCATCACTCAGGGGAGCTATCTAGCTAGCTAGTGTATCTGCCAGCCATCACTCAGGGGAGCTATCTAGCTAGCTAGTGTATCTGCCAGCCATCACTCAGGGGAGCTAGCTAGCTAGCTAGTGTATCTGCCAGCCATCACTAAGGGGAGCTAGCTAGCTAGCTAGTGTATCTGCCAGCCATCACTAAGGGGAGCTAGCTAGCTAGCTAGTGTATCTGCCAGCCATCGCTCAGGGGAACTAGCTAGCTAACGTATCTGCCAGCCATCACTCAGGGGAGCTAGCTAGCTAGTGTATCTGCCAGCCATCACTCAGGGGAGCTAGCTAGCTAGTGTATCTGCCAGCCATCACTCAGGGGAGCTAGCTAGCTAGTGTATCTGCCAGCCATCACTCAGGGGAGCTAGCTAGCTAGTGTATCTGCCAGCCATCACTCAGGGGAGCTAGCTAGCTAGTGTATCTGCCAGCCATCACTAAGGGGAGCTAGCTAGCTAGTGTATCTGCCAGCCATCACTAAGGGGAGCTAGCTAGCTAGCTAGTGTATCTGCCAGCCATCACTCAGGGGAGCTAGCTAGCTAGTGTATCTGCCAGCCATCACTCAGGGGAGCTAGCTAGCTAGTGTATCTGCCAGCCATCACTCAGGGGAGCTAGCTAGCTAGTGTATCTGCCAGCCATCACTCAGGGGAGCTAGCTAGCTAGTGTATCTGCCAGCCATCACTCAGGGGAGCTAGCTAGCTAGTGTATCTGCCAGCCATCACTCAGGGGAGCTAGCTAGCTAGTGTATCTGCCAGCCATCACTCAGGGGAGCTAGCTAGCTAGTGTATCTGCCAGCCATCACTCAGGGGGGAGCTAGCTAGCTAGTGTATCTGCCAGCCATCACTCAGGGGAGCTAGCTAGCTAGTGTATCTGCCAGCCATCACTAAGGGGAGCTAGCTAGCTAGCTAGTGTATCTGCCAGCCATCACTAAGGGGAGCTAGCTAGCTAGCTAGTGTATCTGCCAGCCATCACTCAGGGAGCTAGCTAGCTAGTGTATCTGCCAGCCATCGCTCAGGGGAGCTATCTAGCTAACGTATCTGCCAGCCATCACTCAGGGGAGCTAGCTAGCTAGTGTATCTGCCAGCCATCACTCAGGGGGAGCTAGCTAGCTAGTGTATCTGCCAGCCATCACTCAGGGGAGCTGGCTAGCTAGTGTATCTGCCAGCCATCACTCAGGGGAGCTATCTAGCTAGCTAGTGTATCTGCCAGCCATCGCTCAGGGGAACTATCTAGCTAACGTATCTGCCAGCCATCACTCAGGGGAGCTAGCTAGCTAGTGTATCTGCCAGCCATCACTCAGGGGGAGCAAGCTAGCTAGTGTATCGGCCAGCCATCACTCAGGGGAGCTAGCTAGCTAGTGTATCTGCCAGCCATCACTCAGGGGAGCTAGCTAGCTAGTGTATCTGCCAGCCATCACTCAGGGGGAGCTAGCTAGCTAGTGTATCTGCCAGCCATCACTCAGGGGGAGCTAGCTAGCTAGTGTATCTGCCAGCCATCACTCAGGGGAGCTAGCTAGCTAGCTAGTGTATCTGCCAGCCATCACTAAGGGGAGCTAGCTAGCTAGCTAGTGTATCTGCCAGCCATCACTAAGGGGAGCTAGCTAGCTAGCTAGTGTATCTGCCAGCCATCACTAAGGGGAGCTAGCTAGCTAGCTAGTGTATCTGCCAGCCATCACTCTGGGGAGCTAGCTAGCTAACGTATCTGCCAGCCATCACTCAGGGGAGCTAGCTAGCTAGTGTATCTGCCAGCCATCACTCAGGGGAGCTAGCTAGCTAGCGTATCTGCCAGCCATCACTCAGGGGAGCTAGCTAGCTAGTGTATCTGCCAGCCATCACTCAGGGGAGCTAGCTAGCTAGCTAGTGTATCTGCCAGCCATCACTCAGGGGAGCTAGCTAGCTAGCTAGTGTATCTGCCAGCCATCACTCAGGGGAGCTAGCTAGCTAGCTAGTGTATCTGCCAGCCATCACTCAGGGGAGCTAGCTAGCTAGTGTATCTGCCAGCCATCACTCAGGGGAGCTAGCTAGCTAGCTAGTGTATCTGCCAGCCATCACTCAGGGGAGCTAGCTAGCTAGCTAGTGTATCTGCCAGCCATCACTCAGGGGGAGCTAGCTAGCTAGTGTATCTGCCAGCCATCACTCAGGGGAGCTAGCTAGCTAGTGTATCTGCCAGCCATCACTCAGGGGAGCTAGCTAGCTAGTGTATCTGCCAGCCATCACTCAGGGGAGCTAGCTAGCTAGTGTATCGGCCAGCCATCACTCAGGGGAGCTAGCTAGCTAGTGTATCTGCCAGCCATCACTAAGGGGAGCTATCCAGTATAGTGAACCAGAATCTGTCCGTACATTCAAGCTGAATAATGTGAAGATGTTTGGCACTCATACCACCAAATAACGGAGGTACGCTAAACAACTAGTCATTACTGCCATCCCAAAACGGCCAAAAAGGCGTCCCAACCAATATACAGACTCCCCATGTTGTGTCCCAAAACTACAATACTCTCTGCTTAACAAGCAAACCACGGAAAGAGGCGAGTTAAAGTCGGTTTGTTTGTATCCTAGAAACTAACTAGCTACGGTTGCTGTTGTTTGCTCTATTACAACGGTTTTGCAGTTACTATAGAAACGCTTTCTTACCTTGAAAGAGAAGATATTTCAAAGCGACAGGGTGCATGCGCCACTGTTTACACTTTCAACTACGGAAACCCATGAAGTACAAACAGAGGACAACTGCCCCGTCCGTCACAACGCGTTTGGTTCTGTTCTGATGGGGTTTATCAGCATTCAACGTTTAGTTCTGTTCTGATGGGGTTTATCAACGTTTAGTTCTGTTCTGATGGGGTTTATCAACGTTTAGTTCTGTTCTGATGGGGTTTATCAGCATTCAACGTTTAGTTCTGTTCTGATGGGGTTTATCAGCATTCAACGTTTAGTTCTGTTCTGATGGGGTTTATCAACGTTTAGTTCTGTTCTGGTGGGGTTTATCAACATTCAACGTTTAGTTCTGTTCTGATGGGGTTTATCAACATTCAACGTTTAGTTCTGTTCTGATGGGGTTTATCAACATTCAACGTTTAGTTCTGTTCTGATGGGGTTTATCAGCATTCAACGTTTAGTTCTGTTCTGATGGGGTTTATCAACATTCAACGTTTAGTTCTGTTCTGATGGGGATTTATCAACATTCAACGTTTAGTTCTGTTCTGATGGGGGTTTATCAGCATTCAACGTTTAGTTCTGTTCTGATGGGGATTTATCAACATTCAACGTTTGGTTCTGTTCTGATGGGGTTTATCAGCATTCAACGTTTAGTTCTGTTCTGATGGGGTTTATCAACATTCAACGTTTAGTTCTGTTCTGTTGGGGTTTATCAGCATTCAACGTTTAGTTCTGTTCTGATGGGGGTTTATCAACGTTTAGTTCTGTACTGATGGGGTTTATCAGCATTCAACGTTTAGTTCTGTTCTGATGGGGTTTATCAGCGTTTAGTTCTGTTCTGATGGGGTTTATCAACATTCAACGTTTAGTTCTGTTCTGATGGGGTTTATCAGCATTCAACGTTTAGTTCTGTTCTGATGGGGTTTATCAGCATTCAACGTTTAGTTCTGTTCTGATGGGGTTTATCAGCATTCAACGTTTAGTTCTGTTCTGATGGGGTTTATCAACGTTTAGTTCTGTTCTGATGGGGTTTATCAGCATTCAACGTTTAGTTCTGTTCTGATGGGGTTTATCAGCATTCAACGTTTAGTTCTGTTCTGATGGGGTTTATCAACATTCAACGTTTAGTTCTGTTCTGATGGGGTTTATCAACATTCAACGTTTAGTTCTGTTCTGATGGGGTTTATCAGCATTCAACGTTTAGTTCTGTTCTGATGGGGTTTATCAACGTTTAGTTCTGTTCTGGTGGGGTTTATCAACATTCAACGTTTAGTTCTGTTCTGATGGGGTTTATCAGCATTCAACGTTTAGTTCTGTTCTGATGGGGTTTATCAGCATTCAACGTTTAGTTCTGTTCTGATGGGGTTTATCAGCATTCAACGTTTAGTTCTGTTCTGATGGGGGTTTATCAGCATTCAACGTTTAGTTCTGTTCTGATGGGGGTTTATCAACATTCAACGTTTAGTTCTGTTCTGATGGGGGTTTATCAGCATTCAACGTTTAGTTCTGTTCTGATGGGGTTTATCAACATTCAACGTTTAGTTCTGTTCTGATGGGGTTTATCAGCATTCAACGTTTAGTTCTGTTCTGATGGGGTTTATCAACATTCAACGTTTAGTTCTGTTCTGATGGGGGTTTATCAGCATTCAACGTTTAGTTCTGTTCTGATGGGGGTTTATCAACGTTTAGTTCTGTACTGATGGGGTTTATCAGCATTCAACGTTTAGTTCTGTTCTGATGGGGGTTTATCAGCGTTTAGTTCTGTTCTGATGGGGTTTATCAACATTCAACGTTTAGTTCTGTTCTGATGGGGTTTATCAGCATTCAACGTTTAGTTCTGTTCTGATGGGGTTTATCAGCATTCAACGTTTAGTTCTGTTCTGATGGGGTTTATCAGCATTCAACGTTTAGTTCTGTTCTGATGGGGTTTATCAACGTTTAGTTCTGTACTGATGGGGTTTATCAACATTCAACGTTTAGTTCTGTTCTGATGGGGTTTATCAACATTCAACGTTTAGTTCTGTTCTGATGGGGTTTATCAACATTCAACGTTTAGTTCTGTTCTGATGGGGTTTATCAGCATTCAACGTTTAGTTCTGTTCTGATGGGGGTTTATCAGCATTCAACGTTTAGTTCTGTTCTGATGGGGTTTATCAGCATTCAACGTTTAGTTCTGTTCTGATGGGGTTTATCAACATTCAACGTTTAGTTCTGTTCTGATGGGGGTTTATCAGCATTCAACGTTTAGTTCTGTTCTGATGGGGTTTATCAACGTTTAGTTCTGTTCTGATGGGGGTTTATCAACGTTTAGTTCTGTTCTGATGGGGTTTATCAACATTCAACGTTTAGTTCTGTTCTGATGGGGATTTATCAACATTCAACGTTTAGTTCTGTTCTGATGGGGGTTTATCAGCATTCAACGTTTAGTTCTGTTCTGATGGGGTTTATCAGCATCCAACGTTTAGTTCTGTTCTGATGGGGTTTATCAACATTCAACGTTTAGTTCTGTTCTGATGGGGGTTTATCAGCATTCAACGTTTAGTTCTGTTCTGATGGGGTTTATCAACGTTTAGTTCTGTTCTGATGGGGTTTATCAACGTTTAGTTCTGTTCTGATGGGGTTTATCAACATTCAACGTTTGGTTCTGTTCTGATGGGGGTTTATCAGCATTCAACGTTTGATTATGTTTGTTGGTACTGAACCAGAAAACACACTGAGTATGATGACAGATAGTTCTACATTTAACTGACTTTACCTCTTGTGGAAACTAATGGGCTGCTGGTTGCTTAACCAAATGGATATATGGGTTTATCTCAAATCAATTCAAATTGTATTGGTCCATACACATATTTAGCAGATGTTGTGTAATATCTAACAATTCACAAGAATACACACAAATAGTTTGAGAACATTTCTCTCCACCTCTGTTCATCAGTCAGTGTGGAGGCTATATACAGGGGGTATTGGTACAGAGTCAATGTGGAGGTTATATACAGGGGTACCGGTACAGAGTCAATGTGGAGGCTATATACAGGGGTACTGGTACAGAGTCAATGTGGAGGCTATATACAGGGGTACCGGTACAGAGTCAATGTGGAGGCTATATACAGGGGTACTGAGTCAGTGTGGAGACTATATACAGGGGGTACTGAGTCAGTGTGGAGACTATATACAGTGGCTACCGGTACAGAGTCAATGTGGAGACTATATACAGGGGTACCAGTACAGAGTCAATGTGGAGGCTATATACAGGGGTACCGGTATCGAGTCAGTGTGGAGGCTATATACAGGGGGTACCGGTATCGAGTCAGTGTGGAGGCTATATACAGGGGTAGCGGTATCGAGTCAGTGTGGAGGCTATATACAGGGGTACCGGTATAGAGTCAGTGTGGAGGCTATATACAGGGGGTACCGGTATCGAGTCAGTGTGGAGGCTATATACAGGGGTAGCGGTATCGAGTCAGTGTGGAGGCTATATACAGGGGGTACCGGTATAGAGTCAGTGTGGAGGCTATATACAGGGGTACCGGTATCGAGTCAGTGTGGAGGCTATATACAGGGGGTACCGGTATCGAGTCAGTGTGGAGGCTATATACAGGGGGTACCGGTATCGAGTCAGTGTGGAGGCTATATACAGGGGTACCGGTATCGAGTCAGTGTGGAGGCTATATACAGGGGGTACCGGTACAGAGTCAATGTGGAGGCTATATACAGGGGTACTGAGTCAGTGTGGAGGCTATATACAGGGGGTACTGAGTCAGTGTGGAGACTATATACAGTGGCTACCGGTACAGAGTCAGTGTGGAGGCTATATACAGGGGGTACTGAGTCAGTGTGGAGGCTATATACAGGGGGTACCGGTATCGAGTCAGTGTGGAGGCTATATACAGGGGGTACTGAGTCAGTGTGGAGGCTATATACAGGGGGTACCGGTATCGAGTCAGTGTGGAGGCTATATACAGGGGGGTACTGAGTCAGTGTGGAGGCTATATACAGGGGGTACTGGTACCGAGTCAGTGTGGAGGATATATACAGGGTACTGGTACCGAGTCAGTGTGGAGGCTATGTACAGGGTACTGGTACCGAGTCAGTGTGGAGGATATATACAGGGGGTACCGGTATCGAGTCAGTGTGGAGGCTATATACAGGGGTACTGGTACCGAGTCAGTGTGGAGGATATGTACAGGGGTACCGATCAGCGTGGCAGGCGTTTTGTTGCAGTGTGGAGTGCGATTGAGATTGCGTCATCTGTGGATCTGTTGTGGCTGTATGCGAATTGGGGTGGGTCTAGGGTATCCAGAGGATACTGTTGATGTGAGCCATGACCAGCCTTTCAAAGCACTTCGTGGCTACCGAAGTAAGTGCCACGGGACGGTAATCATTTAGGCAGGTTACCTTCGCTTCCTTGGGCACAGGGACTACGGTGGTCTGCTTGAAACATGTAGGTATTAGAGACTCAGTCAGGGAGAGGATGAAAATGTCAGGGAAGACACTTGCCAGTTGGTCAGCGCACGCTTGAGTACCAGTCCTGGTAATCCATCTGGCCCTGCGGCCTTGTAAATGTTGACCTGTTTAAAGGTCTTGCTCACATCGGCTACAGAGAGCGTTATCACATAGTCAACCAGAACAGCTGGTGCTCTTGTGCATGCTTCAGTTCATCCACCTCTAGCCTGCTCGCCTCCCTACCACTGAGGAAGTACAGTTCCCGCTCAGCCCAGTCAAAACTGTTCGCTGCTCTGGCCCCCCAATGGTGGAGGAACAAACTCCCTCACGACGCCAGGACAGCGGAGTCAATCACCACCTTCCGGAGACACCTGAAACCCCACCTCTTTAAGGAATACCTAGGATAGGATAAAGTAATCCTTCTCACCCCCCCTAAAAGATTTAGATGCACTATTGTAAAGTGGCTGTTCCACTGGATGTCATAAGGTGAATGTACCAATTTGTAAGTCGCTCTGGATAAGAGCGTCTGCTAAATGACTTAAATGTAAATGTAAATGTTACGTGTTTTTAGCCTCGAAGCATAAAAGGCATTTCGCTCGTCCGGTAGGCTCCCATCCTTGGACAGCTCGCGTCTGGATTTCTCTTTGTCGTCCGCATTTATGCTTTGCTTGTTTGATGGTTCGTTTGAGGGCATAGCTGGATTTCATGGTAGATAGTGTGTTCTACAGCTTATCATAAGGTACTCTACCTCAGGCGAACAATACCTCGAGACTTCGTTAATATTAGACAAGGAGAGTGATACGGAGAAGACAAGGATGGGAATGAGGAGAGGAGACAAGCAAATTAATAAGGAATGGAGGCAAGTTCTCCAATGTTCAACCTTCCCAAGTTCTCGCATGTCACACCACTTCTCCGTGCCTCCACTGGCTTCCTGTTGAAGCTCGCTACAAAACCATGGTACTGCCTACAGAGCAGCAAGAGGAACTCCCTCCCTGCCTTCAGGCTATGCCCACCTCTAGTCTCTAGGCCCTCCCACCCCTTTCTCGGAAGATAGGACAGCAGAGTCCCCTCCCTACCTACAGGCTATGCCCACCTCTAGTCTCTAGGCCCTCCCTGCAGCTAGGACAGCAGAGTCCCTGCCCACCTCTGATCTCTAGGCCCTCCCACCACTTTACCTGAAGCTAGGACAGCAGAGTCCCTGCCCACCTCTGATCTCTAGGCCCTCCACCCTTTACCTGAAGCTAGGACAGCAGAGTCCCTGCCCACCTCTGATCTCTAGGCCTCCCACCCTTTACCTGAAGCTACCTTGCCCATCTTCCGGAAACATGTGATATTCAAAGAATATCTTAAATAATCTCACAGCATCCCCTTGGACCTCCTCCTCATCCAGACCCCCAATGTTTAAACAAATTAATAATAACGATAAAATTATATGCCTTTTGTGGACTAACACCCCAAAATATATAATAACAATAACAGATCATATGTATTTCGTGCACTAGCACTTGACTTTCTTCCTCCTTACCAGCTATGACTTTGCTGATAGTTATGTATTGAAGAAAATGGATGACTCTTATATGTGGTTGTCCCACCTAGCTACCTTCAGGCTTCCAATTGGCTCATTCATCCCCCTCCTCTCCCCTGTAACTATTCCCAGGTCATTGGCCGTAAATGAGAATGTGTTCTCACTCAACTCACCTGGTAAAATAAGGGTTAAATAAAAAGGTCTTAAGATGAATGCATTAACTGTAAGTCGCTCTGGATAAGAGTGTCTGCTAAATTATTAAAATGTAAATGTAACAAGGAGAGGAATAAGGAAATAAGACAAGAAGAAGACCCTTTAATGTTAAAGAGATTCTCCGGTACTTTTCTATACTTACCAGTAGTTCTTAAAGAGCCCACGAGCCCAAAGTGGTTTGCTGAAAATTGAGTACAACATCACATATGTGCAGATATGTGCACGACTTCATTGGTTTCGCTCTGCTGCGTGTGCATCTTGCTAGCTGTCACTCAAATGGCGAGGGCTGAAGCTCATTGGCTAGAACTCAAATTGCTAGGGGTGCTGGCCCACGTGGGGAAAATGTAGGGGAAATGGCCACAGCACAGCTTCCAGAAAAACAGTCGCTTTCAAGCCAGTGATTTCATAGCTAACCTAAGACAGTAATTCTGCTAATAGATTCAGCATGTATGACTAAAGAGGATTATATCATACATAGTAGTTGTTCCCAAGCATGTCTTTAAAAGGTTTCAAATATATTTTTTAAACTAGGCAAGTCAGGTAAGAAAAATTATTATTTACAATGACGGCCTACCCCAGCAACGCTGCCAATTGTGCACCGCCCTATGGGACTCCCAATCAAACGGATGTGATACAGCCTGGATTTGAACCAGGGACTGTAGTGACACCTCTTGCACTGAGATGCAGTGCCTTAGACCACTGTGCCACTTGGGAGCCCAAATACATGCACCTGATGTGTATGAAACTAGTTTCTTAGGTCTGACAGCAGTGGAACTTGTATCCTAGGAACAGGGTTAGAAGTATCAGTGGAAGAAGACATGGGGGCGAGGCGGCTGCTCGGGGATTACTTTCTCTCTCTCCTAGCGCCCTGGGACTACTTTCTTGTTTGCAACTACTCTGTGGTGTGGTAAGGCTGCTGCCTAGGTTACCCTAACACTGCTGCCTGGATGATGAGCCTTAGAAAATACTAAATGTATTAATAAAGTATTCCTAACATAAATATATCTCTTAAATATATTACAAGTATTTCTAACATAAATATACCTACTAAATATATTAATAAAGTATTCTAACATAAATATATCTCTTAAATATATTACAAGTATTTCTAACATAAATATACCTACTAAATATATTAATAAAGTATTACTAACATAAATGTATCTACTAAATATATTAATAAAGTATTACTAACATAAATATACCTACTAAATATATTAATAAAGTATTTCTAACATAAATATACCTACTAAATATATTAATAAAGTATTCCTAACATAAATATATCTCTTAAATATATTACAAGTATTTCTAACATAAATATACCTACTAAATATATTAATAAAGTATTACTAACATAAATATATCTCTTAAATATATTACAAGTATTTCTAACATAAATATACCTACTAAATATATTAATAAAGTATTACTAACATAAATATACCTACTAAATATATTAATAAAGTATTACTAACATAAATATACCTACTAAATATATTATTAAAGTATTCCTAACATAAATATATCTACTAAATATATTAATAAAGTATTACTAACATAAATATACCTACTACATATATTATTAAAGTATTACTAACATAAATGTATCGACTAAATATATTCATATATTAATAAAGTATTCCTCACATAAATATATCTACTAAATATATTAATAAAGTATTACTAACATAAATACATACCCACTAAATGTATTAATAAAGTATTCCTAACATAAATATACCTACTAAATGTATTAATAAAGTATTCCTAACATAAATACACCCCCCACTAAATGTATTAATAAACTATTACTAACATAAATATATCTACTAAATATATTCATATATTAATAAAGTATTCCTAACATAAATGTATCTACTAAATATATTAAGAAAGTATTCCTAAAATAAATATACCTATTAAATATATTAATAAAGTATTACTAGCATAAATATACCTACTAAATATATTCATATATTAATAAAGTATTACTAACATAAATATATCTACTAAATATATTAATAAAGTATTCCTAACATAAATGTATCTACTAAATATATTAATAAAGTATTCCTAACATAAATGTATCTACTAAATATATTAATAAAGTATTACTAACATAAATATACCTACTAAATATATGAATAAAGTATTACTACTTATGATGATGTCTTTTAACATTCCCATATCATAAATGTTTCCACGGTGAACATAAATGAATTAATAAATATGCAATATAATATAATCCTCATTAATCTGCAGAATGGCAGCATCACCAGTCTGAGAGATAGAAGGGGGAGGGGATGAGAGAGTGAGAGGGTGGATGGAAAGAGAGAGATAGAAGGGGGAGGGGATGGAGTGAGAGAAAGAGAGAGAGCGAGAGAGAGAGAGGGGGGGGGGGTGGAGAGAGAGAGAGAGAGAGAGAGAGAGAGAGAGAGAGAGAGAGAGAGAGAGGGGGGAGGGGGGATGGGAGAGAGATAAAGGTGGATGGAGAAAGAGAGGGAGGGAGGGTGCTGGATGCTCTTGTGCAGCTCGGTTCATTTCTGCACTTTACTGTCCTGCTGCTGCCTGCTACCTCCGATTACTGAAAAGAGACAGAGACATCTAGACAGCACTTCTACTGAAAGAGAGATAGAGAAGGAGAGAGCTAAAGAGAGAAAAAGAGATATAGAGAGTGAGGGATAGAGAGAGAGAGACGGAGAGAGAGAGACGGAGAGACAGATATATATAAAGAGAGAGAGAGAGAGCTAAAGAGAGAAAGAGAGATATATAGAGGGGGATAGAGAGGGGAGAGAGACGGAGAGAGAGAAGATGACCATCAACACGCTGACAAAAGGAGGAGCTCAGAGGGAGCAGATGTATTGCCTCAGAAAGGTACCGTAACTACACTAAACCCTACTCACTACTCCTACACCATAACCCTAAACCTTACTACTAACCCTGAACACTGCCCCTAACCCCTACACCCTAAACCCTAACCCTAACCCCATCCCCTAAACCCTAACCCCATCCCCTAAACCCTGCCCCTAACCCCTACTCCTAAACCCTACTCGCTAACCCTAACCCCTAAACCATGTCCCTAACCCCTGCTCCCTAAACCCTAACCCCCACTCCCTAACCCCTAAACCTTGTCCCTAACCCTGCTCCCTAACCCCTACTCTCTAACCCCTAAACCTTGTCCCTAACCCCTGCTCCCCTAACCCCCACTCCTTACCCCTAAACCCTGTCCCTAACCCCTACTCCCTAAACCCTACTCGCTAACCCTAACCCCTAAACCCTGTCCCTAACCCCTGCTCCCTTAACCCTAACCCCCACTCCCTAACCCCTAAACCCTGTCCCTAACCCTGCTCCCTGCTCCCTAACCCCCACTCCCAAAATCCTGTCCCTAACCCCTACCCTAACCCCTACTCTCTATTTTTATTTAACCAGGTAAGCTAGTTGAGAACAAGTTCTCATTTACAACTGCAAAGCAGTGAGACACAAACAACAACACAGAGTTATACGTGGAATAAACAAGAGTACAGTCAATAACACAATAGAAAGAAAGAAAGTCTATATACCGTACGCAAGGTGAGGTGGTAAGGCAGTAAATCGGCCATAGTAGCGAAGTAATTACAATTTGCAGATTAACACTGGAGTGATAGATAAGCAGATGGTGATGTGCAAGTAGAAATACTGGTGTGCAATTGAGCAGAAAGTAAATTAAAACAATAGGGGGATGAGGTAGGTAGATTGGATGGGCTATTTACAGATGGGCTATGTACAGCTGCAGCGATCGGTTAGCTGCTCAGATAGATGATGTTTAAAGTTAGTGTGGGAAATAGAAGTCTCCAGCTTCAGCGATTTTGCAATTCGTTCCTGTCGTTGGCAGAGAGAACTGGAAGGAAGGCGGCTAAAGGAGGTGTTGGCTTTGGGGATGACCAGTGAGATATACCTGCTGGAATGCGTGCTACGGGTGGGTGTTTTTATCGTGACCAGTGAACTGAGATCAGGTGGAGCTTGCTTCAGCATAGACTTATAGATGACCTGGAGCCAAGTGGGTCTGGCGACGAATAGATAGCGAGGGTCAGCGGACTAGAGCATACAGGTCGCAGTGGTGGGTGGTATAAGGCGCTTTGGTGACAAAACGGATGGCACTGTGATAGACTGCATCCAGTTTGCTGAGTAGAGTATTGGTAGCTACTTCGTAGAATTACCTCGCCGAGAGTCGAGATCGGTAGGATAGTCAGTTTTACTACCGATAAAGGAGGCTTTGATGCGAAATAGGCAGCCGATTCTAGATTTTATTTTGGATTGGAGATGTTTTAATATCGTCTGGAAGTGTGCAGGCAGCGAGCGGTTGAAAAGAATGCATTTAGTTTTACTGGCGTTTAAGAGCAGTTGGAGGCCACGGAAGGAGTGTTGTATGGCATTGAAGCTTGTTTGGAGGTTTGTTAAACAGTGTCAAAGGGCCAGATGTATACAGAATGGTGTCGTCTGCGTAGAGGTGGATGAGGGAATCACCCGAAGCAAAGAGCGACATTGATATATACAGAGAAAAGAGTCAGCCCAAGAATTGAACTTTGTGGTATCCCCATAGAGACTGCCAGCGTTCGGACAACAGGCCCTCTGATTTTACACACTGAACTGTGTCTGCGAGTAGTTGGTGAACCAGGCGGGCAGTCAATTGAGAAACCAAGGCTATTGAGTCTGTCGATAAGGATACGGTAATTGACAGAGTCGAAAGTCTTGGGCAGGTCGATAGACGGCTGCACAGTACTGTCTTTTATAGATGGGGGTTATGATATCATTTAGTACCTTGAGCATGGCTGAGGTGCACCCGTGACCAGCTCGGAAACCGGATTGCACAGCGGGAGAGGTACGTGGGATTCAAAATGGCCAGTGATCTGTGTAATGCTTGGCTTTCGAAGACTTTAGAAAGGCAGGGCAGGATGGATATAGGTCTAAAATAGTTTGGGCCTCGAGTGTCACCCCCTTGAAGGGGATGACCCACGGCAGCTTTCTAATCTTAGGGATCTCGGACGATACGAAAGAGAGGTTGAACAGACTGGTAATAGGGGGTTGCAACAATGGCGGCGGATCGTTTTAGAAGGGTCCAGATTGTCTAGCCCAGCTGATTTGTGCGGGTCCGGGTTTGCAGCTCTTTCAGAACATCTGCTATCTGGATTTGGGTGAAGGAGAAGCTGGGGAGGCTCGAGGCGGGTAGCGCTGGGAGGTGCAGAGCTGTTTGCCGGGATTAGGGTAGCCAGGAGGAAAGCATGGCCAGCTGTAAAGAAATGTATGTTGAAATGTTTGATTATCATGGATTGATCGGTGTTGACCGTGTTACCTAGAATCAGTGCAGTGGGCAGCTGGGAGGAGGTGCTCTCTTATTCTCCATGGACTTTACAGTGTCCCAAAACTTTTGGAGTTAGCTACAGGATGCAAATTTCTGTTTGAAAAAGCTAGCCTTTGCTTTCCTGACTGACTGCGTGTATTGGTTCCTGACTTCCCTGAACAGTTGCATATCGCTGGAACTGTCGATACTGTGAAGTCCGCCACAGGATGTTTTGTGCTGGTCAAGGGCAGTCAGGTCTGGAGTGAACCAAGGGGTATATCTGTTCTTAGTTCTACATTTTTGAAAGGGGCATGCTTATTTAAGATGGTGAGGAAAGAAGAAGTACCAGGCATCCTCGACTGACGGGAGGGAGGTCAATATCCTTCCAGGATACCTGGGCCAGGTCGATTAGAAAGGCCTGCTCGCTGAAGTGTTTAAGGGAGCGTTTGACTGAAATGAGGTCGTTTGTGGTGGTTTGACTGCGGACCCATTACGGACTCAGGCAATGAGGAAGTGATCGCTGAGATCGCTTATTGAAGAACAACAGGAGGTGTATTTAGAGGGCTATGAGAATGATAGCAAATGAGAGTGACTGAGGACATGCAGGGCCTTGGTTAACCTCCACATCACCAGAGGAACAGAGGAGGAGTAGGATGAGAAGTGCATAAGAGGCTATCAAAACTGGTCGTCTAGTGCATTGGGGACAGAGAATAAAAGGCAGATTTCTGGGCCTGGTACAATAGATTCAGGGCATAATGTGCAGACAGGGTATGGTGGGGTCTTGGTACAGTGGAGGTAAACCTAGGCATTGAGTGATGATGAGAGAGGTTGCATCTTTGGACACGCTAGTTATGCTGGGTGAGGTCACCGCATGTGTGGGAGGTGGGACAAAAGGGTATCTGAGGCATGTTGAGTGGGACTAGGGACTACGCAGTGAACTAAAACAATGACAACTATCCTAAACAACAGTTTACAAGGCATATTGACATTTGAAGCGAGGCATAAGCGATGCTTCACATCACAGGTGTTGATTGAGAGAGCTAGCTAAGACAACAGGTAAAGACAACAACAGCAAATCAGTTAAGACAACAACAACAGGTAAAATGGCGATGAATGGGCAGAGAGTGTCGGTTAACTACACACAGGGCCTGAGTTCGTGGCTGAAGCCGACAGATAAACTAAATAAACTAAATGGGTACCGGGATGAATGAACAGTCCATCAGGCATCAGCTATGTGGGCAAGTAAACATTGGGTCCGGTGAACAGCAATAGATGAAACAGGCTGAGTCGTTACTACGCTGGCAACCGGGGAGACACGCCCCGTTTAAAGTTAGCAGGCCGGGGGCTCGTAGAAGCGTCTGCTCCGACGGCGGTTGAGGGCACAGAGGATGGAGTTACGTTGGCGGACCAGTCGTGGTGGTACGGCGGGGCATCGTGTCGACAAAAAGGGACCAGGCCAGTTGGCGAAAGAGTATTGTAGTTGTAGTAATTTAATTTGCTAACCAGGAGATGCGCCTGGCTCGCAGCTAAGTGGTGCTAGCTTGAGGACAGGGAGTAAACCCTAACTCCTACTAACCCTACTGCCTACACCTTAACCCTACTCCCTAACCCCTACTCCCTAACCCCTACTCCCATGACCCTATCCCCTAAATCAATCCTAAACCCTAAACCCTACTCCATAACTCCTACACCCCTAACCCTAAACCTAATCCCTATCCCTAAACCCTATTCCTAACCCCCTACTCCCTAACCCCTACTCCCTACTATGTAACCCTAACCCCTATTCCTAACCCCTAACCCTAACCCCTAAACCTAACCTAAACCTAAACCCTAAACCTAAACCCCCTACTCCCTAACCCCTACTCCCTACTCTGTAACCCTAACCCCTACTCACTATCCCCTAAACCCTAAGCCTACTCCCTAACCCCTACTCCCACTCTGTAACACTAACCCTAAACCTTAACCCCCTACTCCCTAACCCCTATCCCCTAACCCCTACTCCCTAACCCTAACCCCTATCCCCACCCTAACCCCTCTCCCTAACCCCTACTCCCTATCCCCTACTCCCTATCCCTACACCCTACTCCTAATCAAGTAACTTCACTAAACTGTAGTTTCTAAACTAACAGACTAATAATGGAATAATAGGGTCACGAGTAGAGCTCAATGTTTCTGTGTGTGTGTGTCTCCCTAACCCCTATGTGTGTGTGTGTGTGTGTGTGTGTGTGTGTGTGTGTGTGTGTGTGTGTGTGTGTGTGTGTGTGTGTGTGTGTGTGTGTGTGTGTGTGTGTGTGTGTGTGTGTGTGTGTAGATGGAGAGAGTGATCGTAGCAATGCAAGATCTGACATGGGGATGAAGATGAGCGAGACTCCTCATCCGTTATACCACATGCCATGACGGTAGGTTACCAAGAGTTGCAATACCATGACCTCTAGGACCTCATCACCGTTATACCACATGCCATGACCGGTAGGTTACCAAGGTTGTAATACCATGACCTCTAGGACCTCATCAACGTTATACCACATGCCATGACCGGTAGGTTACCAAGGTTTCAATACCATGACCTCTAGGACCTCATCACCGTTATACCACCCCACCATGACCGGTAGGTTACCAAGGTTGCAATACCATGACCTCTAGGACCTCATCACCGTTATACCACCCCACCATGACCGGTAGGTTACCAAGGTTGCAATACCATGACCTCTAGGACCTCATCACCGTTATACCA
>NW_026279159.1:0-28024 GCF_023373465.1 Oncorhynchus keta | reverse complement strand
GAAGTGGATTTAACCTGTCTCCTCCCTTCATCTTTTAACTCCGTTCCTCCCCTTTATCTTTAACCTGTCTCCTCTGTCTCCTCCCCTTCATTCACACTGACTGAAGTGGATTTAACCTTGTTCTCCCCTTCATCTTTAACCTGTCTCCTTTATCTTTAACCTGTCTCCCTCCTTCATCTACACTGATGAAGTGGATTTAACCTGTCTCTCCCCTTTATCTTTAACCTGTCTCCTCCCCTTCATCTACACTGATTGAAGTGGATTTAACCTGTCTCCTCCCCTTCATCTTTAACCTGTCTCTCCTCTTCATTTTACACTGACTGAAGTGGGATTTAACCTTGTCTCCTCCTTCATCTTTAACCTGTCTCCTCCTCTTCATCTACACTGATTGAAGTGGATTTAACCTGTCTCCTCCCCTTCATCTTTAACCTGTCTCCTCCTTCATCTTTAACCTGTCTCCTCCCCTTCATCTACACTGACTGAAGTGGATTTAACCTGTCTCCTCCTCTTCATCTTTAACCTGTCTCCTCCTCTTCATCTACACTGACTGGAAGTGGGATTTTAACCTGTCTCCTCCCCTTCATCTTTAACCTGTCTCCTCCCCTTCATCCACTGACTGAAGTGGATTTAACCTGTCTCCTCCTCTTCATCTACACTGACTGAAGTGGATTTAACCTGTCTCCTCCCCTTTATCTTTAACCTGTCTCCTCCTTCATCTTTAACCTGTCTCCTCCTCTTCATCTCACACTGACTGAAGTGGATTTAACCTGTCTCCTCCTTCATCTTTAACCTGTCTCCTCCTCTTCATCTTACACTGACTGAAGTGGATTTAACCGGTCTCTTTCCCCTTCATCTTTAACCTGTCTCCTCCCTTCATCTACACTGACTGAAGTGGATTTAACCTGTCTCCCTCCTCTTCATCTTTAACCTGTCTCCTCCTCTTCATCTCACTGACTGAAGTGGATTTAACCGTCTCCCCCTTCATCTTTAACCTGTCTCCTCCTTATCTTGACTAAGTGGATTTAACCTGTCTCCTCCTCTTCATCTTTAACCTGTCTCCTCCTCTCATCTACACTGACTGAAGTGGATTTAACCTGTCTCCTCCCTTCATCTTTAACCTGTCTCCTCCCTTCATCTTTAACCTGTCTCCTCCTTCATCTACACTGATTGAAGTGGATTTAACCTGTCTCCTCCCCTTCATCTTTAACCTGTCTCCCTCCCTTCATCTTTAACCTGTCATCTACACTGATTGAAGTGGATTTAACCTGTCTCCTCCTCATCTTTAACCTGTCTCCTCCCCTTCATCTTTAACCTGTCTCCTCCTCTTCATCTACACTGACTGAAGTGGATTTAACCTGTCTCCTCCTCTTCATCTTTAACCTGTCTCCCTCCTTCATCTTTAACCTGTCTTTGACTGAAGTGGATTTAACCTGTCTCCTCCTCTTCATCTACACTGATTGAAGTGGATTTAACCTGTCTCCTCCTTCATCTTTAACCTGTCTCCCTCCTTTATCTTTAACCTGTCTCCTCCCCTTCATCTACACTGATTGAAGTAGATTTAACCTGTCTCCTCCTTCATCTTTAACCTGTCTCCTCCTCTTCATCTACACTGACTGAAGTGGATTTAACCTGTCTCCTCCTCTTCATCTTTAACCTGTCTCCTCCTCTTCATCTACACTGACTGAAGTGGATTTAACCTGTCTCCTCCCCTTCATCTTTAACCTGTCTCCTCCCCTTCATCTTTAACCTGTCTCCTCCTTCATCTTAACATGTCTCCTCCCATTCATCTTTAACCTGTCTCCTCCCTTCATCTACACTGACTGAAGTGGATTTAACCTGTCTCCTCCTCTTCATCTACACTGACTGAAGTGGATTTAACCTGTCTCCTCCCCTTTATCTTTAACCTGTCTCCTCCTCTTCATCTTTAACCTGTCTCCTCCTCTTCATCTACACTGACTGAAGTGGATTTAACCTGTCTCCTCCCCTTTATCTTTAACCTGTCTCCTCCTCTTCATCTTTAACCTGTCTCCTCCTCTTCATCTACACTGACTGAAGTGGATTTAACCCTGTCTCCTCCTTCATCTTTAACCTGTCTCCTCCTCTTCATCTACACTGACTGAAGTGGGATTTAACCTGTCTCCTCCTCTTCATCTTTAACCTGTCTCCTCCTCTTCATCTACACTGACTGAAGTGGATTTAACCTGTCTCCTCCCTTCATCTTTAACCTGTCTCCTCCTCTTCATCTACACTGACTGAAGTGGATTTAACCTGTCTCCTCCTCTTCATCTTTAACCTGTCTCCTCCTCTTCATCTACACTGACTGAAGTGGATTTAACCTGTCTCCTCCCCTTCATCTTTAACCTGTCTCCTCCCTTCATCTTTAACCTGTCTCCTCCCCTTCATCTACACTGATTGAAGTGGATTTAACCTGTCTCCTCCCCTTCATCTTTAACCTGTCTCCTCCCCCTTCATCTTTAACCTGTCTCCTCCCCTTCATCTACACTGATTGAAGTGGATTTAACCTGTCTCATCCCCTTCATCTTTAACCTGTCTCCTCCCCTTCATCTTTAACCTGTCTCCTCCTCTTCATCTACACTGACTGAAGTGGATTTAACCTGTCTCCTCCTCTTCATCTTTAACCTGTCTCCTCCCCTTCATCTTTAACCTCTCCTCCCTTCATCTACACTGACTGAAGTGGATTTAACCTGTCTCCTCCCCTTCATCTTTAACCTGTCTCCTCCCCTTCATCTACACTGATTGAAGTGGATTTATCCTGTCTCCTCCCCTTCATCTTTAACCTGTCTCCTCCCCTTCCTCTTTAACCTGTCTCCTCCTCTTCATCTACACTGACTGAAGTGGATTTAACCTGTCTCCTCCTCTTCATCTACACTGACTGAAGTGGATTTAACCTGTCTCCTCCCCTTCATCTTTAACCTGTCTCCTCCCCTTCATCTTTAACCTGTCTCCTCCCCTTCATCTACACTGATTGAAGTGGATTTAACCTGTCTCCTCCCCTTCATCTACACTGACTGAAGTGGATTTAACCTGTCTCCTCCCCTTCATCTTTAACCTGTCTCCTCCCCTTCATCTACACTGATTGAAGTGGATTTAACCTGTCTCCTCCCCTTCATCTTTAACCTGTCTCCTCCCCTTCATCTACACTGACTGAAGTGGATTTAACCGGGTCCCTCCCTTCATCTTTAACCTGTCTCCTCCTTCATCTTTAACCTGTCTCCTCCTTCATCTACACTGATTGAAGTGGATTTAACCTGTCTCCTCCCTTCATCTACACTGACTGAAGTGGATTTAACCGGTCTCCTCCCCTTCATCTTTAACCTGTCTCCTCCCCTTCATCTACACTGACTGAAGTGGGATTTAACCTGTCTCCTCCTTCATCTTTAACCTGTCTCCTCCTTCATCTTTAACCTGTCTCCTCCCCTTCTCTCTACACTGACTGAAGTGGATTTAACCTGTCTCCTCCCCTTCATCTACACTGACTGAAGTGGATTTAACCTGTCTCCCTCCTCTTCATCTACACTGACTGAAGTGGATTTAACCTGTCTCCTCTTATCTACACTCTGGATAAGAGCGTTTGCTAAATGACTTAAATGTAATGTAATGTACACTGACTGAAGTGGATTTAACCTGTCTCCTCCCCTTCATCTTTAACCTGTCTCCTCCTCTTCATCTACACATTTGAAGTGGATTTAACATGTGACATCGATAAGGGATCATAGCTTTCACCTGGATTCACCTGGTCTACTGTATGTCAAGGAAAGAGCAGGTGCCCCCCCACACTGGCCAGTTTATTAGGTACACCCATCTAGTACTGGGTCGGACCCCCCTTTGCCTCCAGAACAGCCTGAATTCTTTGGATGTCGGAAATGTTCCACGGAGATGTTAGTCCATTCTGACGCGATGGCATCATGCAGTCACTGCAGATTGGACTGCCAACACCTTCCCTCTCGTCCCAAAGATACTGGGTTTGGACAACAACACCTTCCATCTCGTCCCAAAGATACTGGGATTGGACTGCCAACACCTTCCCTCTCGTCCCAAAGATACTGGGTTTGGACAACAACACCTTCCATCTCGTCCCAAAGATACTGGGTTTGGTCAACAACACCTTCCCTCTCGTCCCAGAGATACTGGGTTTGGTCAACACCACCTTCCATCTCGTCCCAAAGACACTGGGTTCGGTCAACAACACAGTCCATCTCGTCCCAAAGATACTGGGTTTGGTCAACACCACCTTCCATCTCGTCCCAAAGACACTGGGTTTGGTCAACAACACCTTCCCTCTCGTCCCAAAGACACTGGGTTTGGACTGCCAACACCTTCCATCTCGTCCCAAAGATACTGGGTTTGGTCAACAACACCTTCCATCTCGTCCCAAAGACACTGGGTTTGGTCAACACCACCTTCCATCTCGTCCCAAAGATACTGGGTTTGGTCAACAACACCTTCCCTCTCGTCCCAAAGACACTGGGTTTGGACTGCGAACACCTTCCATCTCGTCCCAAAGATACTGGGTTTGGACTGCGAACACCTTCCCTCTCGTCCCAAAGATACTGGGTTTGGAAAACAACACCTTCCATCTCGTCCCAAAGATACTGGGATTGGACTGCCAACACCTTCCATCTCGTCCCAGAGATACTGGGTTTGGTCAACACCACCTTACATCTCGTCCCAAAGACACTGGGTTCGGTCAACAACACAGTCCATCTCGTCCCAAAGACATTGGGTTCGGTCAACAACACCGTCCATCTCGTCCCAAAGATACTGGGTTTGGTCAACAACACCTTCCATCTCGTCCCAGAGATACTGGGTTTGGTCAACACCACCTTACATCTCGTCCCAAAGACACTGGGTTCGGTCAACAACACAGTCCATCTCGTCCCAAAGACATTGGGTTCGGTCAACAACACCTTCCATCTCGTCCCAAAGACACTGGGTTTGGACTGCCAACACCTTCCATCTCGTCCCAAAGATACTGGGTTTGGTCAACAACACCTTCCCTCTCGTCCCAAAGACACTGGGTTTGGTAAACAACACCTTCCATCTCGTCCCAAAGATACTGGGTTTGGACTGCGAACACCTTCCATCTCGTCCCAAAGATACTGGGTTTGGACTGCGAACACCTTCCATCTCGTCCCAAAGATACTGGGTTTGGTCAACAACACCTTCCCTCTCGTCCCAAAGACACTGGGTTTGGACTGCGAACACCTTCCATCTCGTCCCACAGATACTTGGTTTGGACTGCGAACACCTTCCCTCTCGTCCCAAAGATACTGGGTTTGGAAAACAACACCTTCCATCTCGTCCCAAAGATACTGGGATTGGACTGCCAACACCTTCCCTCTCGTCCCAAAGATACTGGGTTTGGTCAACAACACCTTCCATCTCGTCCCAGAGATACTGGGTTTGGTCAACACCACCTTACATCTCGTCCCAAAGACACTGGGTTCGGTCAACAACACAGTCCATCTCGTCCCAAAGACACTGGGTTTGGTCAACAACACCTTCCATCTCGTCCCAAAGATACTGGGTTTGGTCAACAACACCGTCCATCTCGTCCCAAAGATACTGGGTTTGGTCAACACCACCGTCCATCTCGTCCCAAAGATACTGGGTTTGGTCAACAACACCGTCCATCTCGTCCCAAAGATACTGGGTTTGGTCAACAACACCGTCCATCTCGTCCCAAAGATACTGGGTTTGGTCAACACCACCTTCCCTCTCGTCCCAAAGATACTGGGTTTGGTCAACAACACCGTCCATCTCGTCCCAAAGATACTGGGTTTGGTCAACAACACCGTCCATCTCGTCCCAAAGATACTGGGTTTGGTCAACACCACCTTCCATCTCGTCCCAAAGATACTGGGTTTGGTCAACAACACCGTCCATCTCGTCCCAAAGATACTGGGTTTGGTCAACAACACCGTCCATCTCGTCCCAAAGATACTGGGTTTGGTCAACAACACCTTCCATCTCGTCCCAAAGATACTGGGTTTGGTCAACAACACCGTCCATCTCGTCCCAAAGATACTGGGTTTGGTCAACAACACCGTCCATCTCGTCCCAAAGATACTGGGTTTGGTCAACAACACCTTCCATCTCGTCCCAAAGATACTGGGTTTGGTCAACAACACCGTCCATCTCGTCCCAAAGACACTGGGTTTGGTCAACAACACAGTCCATCTCGTCCCAAAGACACTGGGTTTGGTCAACAACACCTTCCATCTCGTCCCAAAGACACTGGGTTTGGTCAACAACACCGTCCATCTCGTCCCAAAGATACTGGGTTTGGTCAACAACACCGTCCATCTCGTCCCAGAGATACTGGGTTTGGTCAACAACACCGTCCATCTCGTCCCAGAGATACTGGGTTTGGTCAACAACACCGTCCATCTCGTCCCAAAGACACTGGGTTTGGTCAACAACACCGTCCATCTCGTCCCAAAGATACTGGGTTTGGTCAACAACACCGTCCATCTCGTCCCAAAGATACTGGGTTTGGTCAACAACACCGTCCATCTCGTCCCAAAGATACTGGGTTTGGTCAACAACACCGTCCATCTCGTCCCAAAGATACTGGGTTTGGTCAACAACACCGTCCATCTCGTCCCAAAGATACTGGGTTTGGTCAACAACACCGTCCATCTCGTCCCAAAGATACTGGGTTTGGTCAACAACACCGTCCATCTCGTCCCAAAGACACTGGGTTTGGTCAACAACACCGTCCATCTCGTCCCAAAGACACTGGGTTTGGTCAACAACACCGTCCATCTCGTCCCAAAGACACTGGGTTTGGTCAACAACACCGTCCATCTCGTCCCAAAGACACTGGGTTTGGTCAACAACACCTTCCATCTCGTCCCAAAGACACTGGGTTTGGTCAACAACACCTTCCCTCTCGTCCCAAAGACACTGGGTTTGGTCAACACCACCTTCCCTCTCGTCCCAAAGATACTGGGTTTGGTCAACAACACCTTCCATCTCGTCCCAAAGACACTGGGTTTGGTCAACAACACCGTCCATCTCGTCCCAAAGACACTGGGTTTGGTCAACAACACCGTCCATCTCGTCCCAAAGACACTGGGTTTGGTCAACAACACCGTCCATCTCGTCCCAGAGATACTGGGTTTGGTCAACACCGTCCCTCTCGTCCCAGAGATACTGGGTTTGGTCAACAACACCGTCCATCTCGTCCCAAAGACACTGGGTTTTGGTCAACAACACCGTCCATCTCGTCCCAAAGACACTGGGTTTGGTCAACAACACCTTCCATCTCGTCCCAGAGACACTGGGTTTGGTCAACAACACCTTCCATCTCGTCCCAGAGACACTGGGTTTGGTCAACAACACCGTCCATCTCGTCCCAAAGACACTGGGTTTGGTCAACAACACCTTCCATCTCGTCCCAGAGACACTGGGTTTGGTCAACAACACCGTCCATCTCGTCCCAGAGACACTGGGTTTGGTCAACACCGTCCATCTCGTCCCAAAGACACTGGGTTTGGTCAACAACACCGTCCATCTCGTCCCAGAGACACTGGGTTTGGTCAACAACACCTTCCATCTCGTCCCAAAGACACTGGGTTTGGTCAACAACACCTTCCATCTCGTCCCAAAGACACTGGGTTTGGTCAGCACCACCGTCCATCTCGTCCCAGAGATACTGGGTTTGGTCAACACCGTCCATCTCGTCCCAGAGACACTGGGTTTGGTCAACAACACCGTCCATCTCGTCCCAAAGACACTGGGTTTGGTCAACAACACCGTCCATCTCGTCCCAAAGACACTGGGTTTGGTCAACACCACCGTCCATCTCGTCCCAGAGATACTGGGTTTGGTCAACACCGTCCATCTCGTCCCAAAGACACTGGGTTTGGTCAACAACACCGTCCATCTCGTCCCAAAGACACTGGGTTTGGTCAACACCACCGTCCATCTCGTCCCAAAGACACTGGGTTCGGTCAACAACACAGTCCATCTCGTCCCAAAGACACTGGGTTTGGTCAACACCACCTTCCATCTCGTCCCAAAGACACTGGGTTTGGACTGCCAACACCGTCCATCTCGTCCCAGAGATACTGGGTTTGGTCAACAACACCGTCCATCTCGTCCCAAAGACACTGGGTTTGGTCAACAACACCTTCCCTCTCGTCCCAAAGACACTGGGTTTGGTCAACAACACCTTCCATCTCGTCCCAAAGACACTGGGTTTGGACTGCGAACACCTTCCATCTCGTCCCAAAGACACTGGGTTTGGTCAACAACACCTTCCCTCTCGTCCCAAAGACACTGGGTTTGGTCAACAACACCGTCCATCTCGTCCCAAAGATACTGGGTTTGGTCAACAACACCGTCCATCTCGTCCCAGAGATACTGGGTTTGGTCAACAACACCGTCCATCTCGTCCCAGAGACACTGGGTTTGGTCAACAACACCGTCCATCTCGTCCCAAAGATACTGGGTTTGGTCAACAACACCTTCCATCTCGTCCCAAAGACACTGGGTTTGGTCAACAACACCTTCCATCTCGTCCCAAAGACACTGGGTTTGGTCAACAACACCGTCCATCTCGTCCCAAAGACACTGGGTTTGGTCAACAACACCTTCCATCTCGTCCCAAAGACACTGGGTTTGGTCAACAACACCGTCCATCTCGTCCCAAAGACACTGGGTTTGGTCAACAACACCGTCCATCTCGTCCCAAAGACACTGGGTTTGGTCAACAACACCGTCCATCTCGTCCCAAAGATACTGGGTTTGGTCAACAACACCGTCCATCTCGTCCCAAAGATACTGGGTTTGGTCAACAACACCGTCCATCTCGTCCCAAAGATACTGGGTTTGGTCAACAACACCGTCCATCTCGTCCCAGAGATACTGGGTTTGGTCAACAACACCTTCCCTCTCGTCCCAAAGACACTGGGTTTGGTCAACAACACCGTCCATCTCGTCCCAAAGATACTGGGTTTGGTCAACAACAATACGCTGTGGCGTTCAATCGTTGCTCAGCTGGTATCAAGGGACCTTCACTTTCCTGATGTACCTAAGAAACTGTCCGGTCAGGGTGTGTATATGTACGCATGCCTGCGCTAGCGATAAGGAAAGTGTATGTGTGTGTTCTCGTCCGCCCGTGTGTGTGTGTGTGTGTTCTCGTCCGCCCGTGTGTGTGTGTGTGTGTGTTCTCGTCCGCCCGAGTGTGTGTGTGTGTGTGTTCTCGTCCGCCCCGAGTGTGTGTGTGTGTGTGTTCTCGTCCGCCCGAGTGTGTGTGTGTGTGTTTCTCGTCCGACTGTGTGTGTGTGTGTGTGTTCTCGTCCGCCCGAGTGTGTGTGTGTGTGTTCTCGTCCGCCCGTGTGTGTGTGTGTGTGTTCTCGTCCGCCCGAGTGTGTGTGTGTGTTCTCGTCCGACTGTGTGTGTGTGTGTTCTCGTCCGCCCGAGTGTGTGTGTGTTCTCGTCCGACTGTGTGTGTGTGTGTTCTCGTCTTCCTGTGTGTGTGTGTTCTTGTCCGCCCGTGTCTGTGTGTATTCTCGTCCGACCGCGTGTGTGTATTCTCGTCCTCCGGTGTGTGTGTACTTACTGAAGTCCCCAGTGAGGAACAAGGCCTGAGCTCCCGGAGCCCACTCTCTGAACATCAGGCTGTTATTAGCCTGTCTCTGGACACCATAGGACATGTAACTCCTGGTGAAGTCATCAAAACTCCCCTCAGCCTCCTCCAACTTAGACAACCTCTCAGTGAACAACTGGTACCTACAGAGAGAGAGAGATGGTGAAAGACGTTAGTACACACACACACACATTAACGAAGCCTTCAGAGAACTACGTTATAAAACCCGATAAATAAATAAAAACGGACTGGTGGGAAAGAGAGTGGCCTCCATTGGAGATAACATGGAGTACAGATAACATGGATTTTCCCCCTGCTCCAGTCCCTGCTCCAGTCCCTGATCCTGTCCCTGCTCCAGTCCCTGATCCTGTTCCAGTCCCTGCTCCAGTCCCTGATCCAGTCCCTGATCCTGTTCCAGTCCCTGCTCCAGTCCCTGATCCTGCTCCAGTCCCTGATCCTGTTCCAGTCCCTGCCCCAGTCCCTGATCCTGCTCCAGTCCCTGATCCTGTTCCAGTCCCTGATCCTGCTCCAGTCCCTGATCCTGTTCCAGTCCCTGCCCCAGTCCCTGATCCTGTTCCAGTCCCTGCCCCAGTCCCTGATCCTGTTCCTGATCCTGTTCCAGTCCCTGCTCCAGTCCCTGATCCTGTTCCAGTCCCTGATCCTGTTCCAGTCCCTGCCCCAGTCCCTGCTCCAGTCCCTGCCCCAGTCCCTGATCCTGTTCCAGTCCCTGCTCCTGTCCAAGTCCCTGCTCCTGCTCCAGTCCCTGCCCCAGTCCCTGCCCCAGTCCCTGATCCTGTCCAAGTCCCTGATCCTGTCCAAGTCCCTGATCCTGCCCCAGTCCCTGATCCTGCCCCAGTCCCTGATCCTGTCCCAGTCCCTGATCCTGCTCCAGTCCCTGATCCTGCTCCAGTCCCTGATCCTGCCCAAGTCCCTGATCCTGCAAGTCCCTGATCCTGCCCAAGTCCCTGATCCTGCTCCAGTCCCTGATCCTGTTCCAGTCCCTGATCCTGTTCCAGTCCCTGCCCCAGTCCCTGCTCCAGTCCCTGCCCCAGTCCCTGATCCTGTTCCAGTCCCTGCTCCTGTCCAAGTCCCTGCTCCTGCTCCAGTCCCTGCCCCAGTCCCTGCCCCAGTCCCTGATCCTGTCCAAGTCCCTGATCCTGTCCAAGTCCCTGATCCTGTCCAAGTCCCTGATCCTGCCCCAGTCCTGATCCTGCCCCAGTCCCTGATCCTGTCCAAGTCCCTGATCCTGTCCCAGTCCCTGATCCTGCCCCAGTCCCTGATCCTGCCCCAGTCCCTGATCCTGTCCCAGTCCCTGATCCTGTTCCAGTCCCTGATCCTGTTCCAGTCCCTGATCCTGTCCAAGTCCCTGATCCTGTCCCTGATCCTGTCCCTGATCCTGTCCAAGTCCCTGATCCTGTCCAAGTCCCTGATCCTGTCCAAGTCCCTGATCCTGTCCAAGTCCCTGATCCTGTCCAAGTCCCTGATCCTGTCCAAGTCCCTGATCCTGTCCAAGTCCCTGATCCTGCCCCAGTCCCTGATCCTGTCCAAGTCCCTGATCCTGCCCCAGTCCCTGCACCAGTTCCTGCTCTAGTCCCTGTCCCCGCTCCAGTCCCTGCTTAAAGTCCATTACCATTGGACCCACTGTGGTTGACATTTAGCGCCATTACCATTAGACCCACTGTGGTTGACATGTAGCGACATTACCATTAGACCCACTGTGGTTGACATTTAGCGACATTACCATTAGACCCACTGTGGTTGACATTTAGCTCCATTACCATTAGACCCACTGTGGTTGACATTTAGCGACATTACCATTAGACCCACTGTGGTTGACATTTAGCTCCATTACCATTAGACCCACTGTGGTTGACATTTAGCTCCATTACCATTAGACCCACTGTGGTTGACATTTATCTCCATTACCATTAGACCCACTGTGGTTGACATTTATCTCCATTACCATTAGACCCACTGTGGTTGACATTTAGCTCCATTACCATTAGACCCACTGTGGTTGACATTTAGCTCCATTACCATAGGACCCACTGTGGTTGACATTTAGCTACATTACCATTAGACCCACTGTGGTTGACATTTAGCTACATTACCATTAGACCCACTGTGGTTGACATTTAGCTACATTACCATAGGACCCACTGTGGTTGACATTTAGCTACATTACCATAGGACCCACTGTGGTTGACATTTAGCTACATTACCATTAGACCCACTGTGGCTGACATTTGGCTACATTACCATAGGACACACTGTGGTTGACATTTAGCTACATTACCAATAGACCCACTGTGGTTGACATTTAGCTACATTACCATTAGACACACTGTGGTTGACATTAGACCCACTGTGGCTGACATTTAGCTACATTACCATTAGACCCACTGTGGCTGACATTTAGCTACATTACCATTAGACCCACTGTGGTTGACATTTAGCTCCATTACCATTAGACCCACTGTGGTTGACATTTAGCTCCATTACCATTAGACCCACTGTGGCTGACATTTAGCTCCATTACCATTAGACCCACTGTGGTTGACATTTAGCTCCATTACCATTAGACCCACTGTGGCTGACATTTAGCTCCATTACCATTAGACCCACTGTGGTTGACATTTAGCTCCATTACCATAGGACACACTGTGGTTGACATTTAGCTCCATTACCATTAGACACACTGGTTGACATTTAGCTACATTACCATTAGACCCACTGTGGTTGACATTTAGCTACATTACCATTAGACCCACTGTGGTTGACATTTAGCTACATTACCATTAGACCCACTGTGGCTGACATTTAGCTCCATTACCATTAGACCCACTGTGGTTGACATTTAGCTCCATTACCATTAGACCCACTGTGGCTGACATTTAGCTCCATTACCATTAGACCCACTGTGGTTGACATTTAGCTCCATTACCATAGGACACACTGTGGTTGACATTTAGCTCCATTACCATTAGACACACTGGTTGACATTTAGCTACATTACCATTAGACCCACTGTGGTTGACATTTAGCTACATTACCATTAGACCCACTGTGGTTGACATTTAGCTACATTACCATTAGACCCACTGTGGCTGACATTTAGCTCCATTACCATTAGACCCACTGTGGTTGACATTTAGCTCCATTACCATTAGACCCACTGTGGCTGCGCGCAAATCTCTTATCTTCCGAAACGTGAAACTTGTTCACTTCCCTTCGTGGATTGAAAGGAAATAATAATCTGGTGTACTCCCTTCAGCCCATGCCTCAGCCCATGCCTCAGCCCATGCCTCAGCCCATGCCTCAGCCCATGCCTCAGCCCATGCCTCAGCCCATGCCTCAGCCCATGCCTCAGCCCATGCCTCAGCCCATGCCTCAGCCCATGCCTCAGCCCATGCTTCAGCCCATGCCGATACCAATCCAATGTTTTCAAATGTGGGGAGTAGTGAGTGAGTGTACACTTCAGGAGGAAGGAGAGGTTATTGGGACGTCCCGCCTATTTAACCTTTAAAAAAAAAAAAAAATGGTAATGTAGCTTAAACACACCAATTGAGTCAACACACACAGCATTGCCAAGACCATGGAACATAGCCCCTAGCATGACCGACAGAGACAGACCACACACACACACACACACCAACCAACTCTCTCTACTGTTATCCAGTGTGTGTGTGTGTGTGTGTGTGTGTGTTGTGTCCGATTCAACGAACAACAACTGAAGAGAGAAAGGCTGTGAATAAAACATTCAAATGTTGTTAATTACCTCTCAGTGTATTCCATGTTATCTCTCTGTGTGTGTGTGTGTGTCAACCCATCAGTGTTTCTGTTTTAATGAGCTCAGTATAGACCTCCAGAGACAACCTATCACATCCTCCCTGTCACCATCACACTACAGAGGTCACACAGAGGTCACACAAACACTTGGGAGGCACACACACAAACATCTCTCTAAGGAGATGCAGCTAACACTCATACACAACCTCCGACCGGGCCTGTATTGATCTCTCACACACACACACACACACACACACACACACACACACACACACACACACACACACACACACACACACACACACAGGACTGTCTGACAAGACATTCCGGCCCAGGGCCACGTGTGACCCAGGCAAAGAGCGGCCCAGGGCCACGTGTGACCGAGGCAAAGAGCGGCCCAGGCCACGTGTGACCCAGGCAAAGAGCGGCCCAGGGCCACGTGTGACCCAGGCAAAGACCGGCCCAGGGCCACGTGTGACCCAGGTAAAGACCGGCCCAGGGCCACGTGTGACCCAGGTAAAGACCGGCCCAGGGCCACGTGTGACCCAGGCAAAGACCGGCCCAGGGCCACGTGTGACCCAGGCAAAGAGCGCCCAGGGCCACGTGTGACCCAGGCAAAGAGCGGCCCAGGGCCACGTGTGACCCAGGCAAGAGCGGCCCAGGGCCACGTGTGACCCAGGCAAAGAGCGGCCCAGGGCCACGTGTGACCCAGGCAAAGACCGGCCCAGGGCCACGTGTGACCCAGGTAAAGACCGGCCCAGGGCCACGTGTGACCCAGGTAAAGACCGGCCCAGGGCCACGTGTGACCCAGGCAAAGAGCGGCCCAGGGCCACGTGTGACCCAGGCAAAGACCGCCCAGGGCCACGTGTGACCCAGGCAAAGACCGCCCAGGGCCACGTGTGACCCAGGCAAAGACCGACCCAGGGCCACGTGTGACCCAGGCAAAGACCGCCCAGGGCCACGTGTGACCCAGGCAAAGACCGGCCCAGGGCCACGTGTGACCCAGGCAAAGACCGCCCAGGGCCACGTGTGACCCAGGCAAAGACCGGCCCAGGGCCACGTGTGACCCAGGCAAAGACCGGCCCAGGCCACGTGTGACCCAGGCAAAGACCGCCCAGGGCCACGTGTGACCCAGGTAAAGACCGGCCCAGGGCCACGTGTGACCCAGGTAAAGACCGTCCCAGGGCCACGTGTGACCCAGGTAAAGACCGCCCCAGGGCCACGTGTGACCCAGGTAAAGACCGTCCCAGGGCCACGTGTGACCCAGGTAAAGACCGTCCCAGGGCCACGTGTGACCCAGGCAAAGACCGGCCCAGGGCCACGTGTGACCCAGGCAAAGACCGGCCCAGGGCCACGTGTGACCCAGGCAAAGACCGGCCCAGGGCCACGTGTGACCCAGGCAAAGACCGGCCCAGGGCCACGTGTGACCCAGGCAAAGACCGGCCCAGGGCCACGTGTGACCCAGGCAAAGACCGGCCCAGGGCCACGTGTGACCCAGGTAAAGACCGGCCCAGGGCCACGTGTGACCCAGGTAAAGACCGGCCCAGGGCCACGTGTGACCCAGGTAAAGACCGGCCCAGGGCCACGTGTGACCCAGGTAAAGACCGGCCCAGGGCCACGTGTGACCCAGGTAAAGACCGGCCCAGGGCCACGTTTGACCCAGGTAAAGACCGCCCAGGGCCACGTGTGACCCAGGTAAAGACCGGCCCAGGGCCACGTGTGACCCAGGTAAAGACCGGCCCAGGGCCACGTGTGACCCAGGTAAAGACCGGCCCAGGGCCACGTGTGACCCAGGTAAAGACCGGCCCAGGGCCACGTGTGACCCAGGTAAAGACCGGCCCAGGGCCACGTGTGACCCAGGTAAAGACCGGCCCAGGGCCACGTGTGACCCAGGTAAAGACCGGCCCAGGGCCACGTGTGACCCAGGTAAAGACCGGCCCAGGGCCACGTGTGACCCAGGTAAAGACCGGCCCAGGGCCACGTGTGACCCAGGTAAAGACCGGCCCAGGGCCACGTGTGACCCAGGTAAAGACCGGCCCAGGGCCACGTGTGACCCAGGTAAAGACCGGCCCAGGGCCACGTGTGACCCAGGCAAAGAGCGGCCCAGGGCCACGTGTGACCCAGGCAAAGAGCGGCCCAGGGCCACGTGTGACCCAGGTAAAGACCGGCCCAGGGCCACGTGTGACCCAGGTAAAGACCGGCCCAGGGCCACGTGTGACCCAGGCAAAGACCGGCCCAGGGCCACGTTTGACCCAGGCAAAGACCGGCCCAGGGTCACGTGTGACCCAGGCAAAGACCGGCCCAGGGCCACATTTGACAGATGGCTTCAACCCAATAGTGTGTAACACCAGTGACATCAGCTTATCATTTTTCATATAGAATAATGATTCTGTTATATCTATATGTTAAGAAGGAAAGCATGAATTTCCTGATAGGATCTCTCAGTCTATATGTGCTCCTATTTAGGGCAGGAGGTTGTGTGTGTGTGTGTCTGTTAACACCTCAGAAGTCACTGCCAAATCCGCAAGCTGGATCACCGTGACTCAGTGCTTTTGACCGACCAAACAGAGACACAGGACTCCGCGCCCCCATCTCTCCCCGTGACACTCATTCAGAATTTTTTCCAACACACATTCTGGAGTATCTCCTATCATTGGCACCTGCTCACGAGCGTCAATCGGCTCATCGTGACCAAGTGATTTCCATAGGACAGGACACACGACTTGGAAAGCCCCCCGTCCTCCCATTTACACAGACAGACAGACAGACAGACACTCAGGAGCATCACCTATCACACTGGCTTATAGCACAGGATTGTTGAATACTCGTTTCTGATTGGGACAAATAGTAAGCTCCAAAAGTATTGGGACAGTGAGAACTGTTTTGTTGTTTTGGTTCTGTACTCCAAGCACTTTGGATTTGAAATGATACAATGACTATGGCACCCTATTCCCTATATAGTGCACTATTTTAGACCAGAGCCCTATGGAACCCTATTCCCTATGTAGTGCACTATTTTAGACCAGAGCCCCTATGGCACCCTATTCCCTATATAGTGCACTACTTTAGACCAGAGCCCTATGGAACCCTATTCCCTATATATAGTGCACTATTTTAGACTAGAGCCCTATGGAACCCTATTCCCTATGTAGTGCACTATTTTAGACCAGAGCCCTATGGCACCCTATTCCCTATATAGTGCACTACTTTAGACCAGAGCCCTATGGAACCCTATTCCCTATATAGTGCACTACTTTAGACCAGAGCCCTATGGAACCCTATTCCCTATATAGTGCACTACTTTAGACCAGAGCCCTATGGAACCCTATTCCCTATATAGTGCACTACTTTAGACCAGAGCCCTATGGAACCCTATTCCCTATATAGTGTACTACTTTAGACCAGAGCCCTATGGAACCCTATTCCCTCTATATAGTGTACTACTTTAGACCAGAGCCCTATGGAACCCTATTCCCTATATAGTGCACTACTTTAGACCAGAGCCCTATGGAACCCTATTCCCTATATAGTGCACTACTTTAGACCAGAGCCCTATGGAACCCTATTCCCTATAGTGCACTACTTTAGACCAGAGCCCTATGGAACCCTATTCCCTATATAGTGCACTACTTTAGACCAGAGCCCTATGAAACCCTATTCCCTATATATAGTGCACTATTTTAGACCAGAGCCCTATGGAACCCTATTCCCTATATAGTGTACTACTTTAGACCAGAGCCCTATGGAACCCTATTCCCTATATAGTGTACTACTTTAGACCAGAGCCCTATGGAACCCTATTCCCTATATAGTGCACTACTTTAGACCAGAGCCCTATGGAACCCTATTCCCTATATAGTGCACTACTTTAGACCAGAGCCCTATGGAACCCTATTCCCTATATAGTGTACTACTTTAGACCAGAGCCCTATGGAACCCTATTCCCTATATAGTGTACTACTTTAGACCAGAGCCCTATGGAACCCTATTCCCTATATAGTGCACTACTTTGACCAGAGCCCTATGGAACCCTATTCCCTATATAGTGTACTACTTTAGACCAGAGCCCTATGGAACCCTATTCCCTATATAGTGCACTACTTTAGACCAGAGCCCTATGGAACCCTATTCCCTATATAGTGCACTACTTTAGACCAGAGCCCTATGGAACCCTATTCCCTATATAGTGTACTACTTTAGACCAGAGCCCTATGGAACCCTATTCCCTATAGTGCACTACTTTAGACCAGAGCCCTATGGAACCCTATTCCCTATATAGTGTACTACTTTAGACCAGAGCCCTATGGAACCCTATTCCCTATATAGTGCACTACTTTAGACCAGAGCCCTATGGAACCCTATTCCCTATATAGTGTACTACTTTAGACCAGAGTCCTATGGAACCCTATTCCCTATATAGTGCACTACTTTAGACCAGAGCCCTATGGAACCCTATTCCCTATATAGTGTACTACTTTAGACCAGAGCCCTATGGAACCCTATTCCCTATATAGTGCACTACTTTAGACCAGAGGCCTATGGAACCCTATTCCCTATATAGTGTACTACTTTAGACCAGAGCCCTATGGAACCCTATTCCCTATATAGTGCACTACTTTAGACCAGAGCCCTATGGAACCCTATTCCCTATATAGTGTACTACTTTAGACCAGAGCCCTATGGAACCCTATTCCCTATATAGTGCACTACTTTAGACCAGAGCCCTATGGAACCCTATTCCCTATATAGTGCACTACTTTAGACCAGAGCCCTATGGAACCCTATTCCCTATATAGTGTACTACTTTAGACCAGAGCCCTATGGAACCCTATTCCCTATAGTGCACTACTTTAGACCAGAGCCCTATGGAACCCTATTCCCTATATAGTGTACTACTTTAGACCAGAGCCCTATGGAACCCTATTCCCTATATAGTGCACTACTTTAGACCAGAGCCCTATGGAACCCTATTCCCTATATAGTGCACTACTTTAGACCAGAGCCTATGGAACCCTATTCCCTATATAGTGTACTACTTTAGACCAGAGCCCTATGGAACCCTATTCCCTATATAGTGCACTACTTTAGACCAGAGCCCTATGGAACCCTATTCCCTATATAGTGTACTACTTTAGACCAGAGCCCTATGGAACCCTATTCCCTATATAGTGCACTACTTTAGACCAGAGCCCTATGGAACCCTATTCCCTATATAGTGTACTACTTTAGACCAGAGCCCTATGGAACCCTATTCCCTATATAGTGCACTACTTTAGACCAGAGCCCTATGGAACCCTATTCCCTATATAGTGCACTACTTTAGACCAGAGCCCTATGGAACCCTGTTCCCTATATAGTGTACTACTTTAGACCAGAGCCCTATGGAACCCTATTCCCTATATAGTGCACTACTTTAGACCAGAGCCCTATGGAACCCTATTCCCTATATAGTGTACTACTTTAGACCAGAGCCCTATGGAACCCTATTCCCTATATAGTGCACTACTTTAGACCAGAGCCCTATGGAACCCTATTCCCTATATAGTGCACTATTTTAGACCAGAGCCCTATGGAACCCTATTCCCTATATAGTGCACTACTTTAGACCAGAGCCCTATGGAACCCTATTCCCTATATAGTGCACTACTTTAGACCAGAGCCCTATGGAACCCTATTCCCTATATAGTGTACTACTTTAGACCAGAGCCCTATGGAACCCTATTCCCTATAGTGCACTACTTTAGACCAGAGCCCTATGGAACCCTATTCCCTATATAGTGTACTACTTTAGACCAGAGCCCTATGGAACCCTATTCCCTATAGTGTACTACTTTAGACCAGAGCCCTATGGAACCCTATTCCCTATATAGTGCACTACTTTAGACCAGAGCCCTATGGAACCCTATTCCCTATATAGTGTACTACTTTAGACCAGAGCCCTATGGCACCCTATTCCCTATATAGTGCACTACTTTAGACCAGAGTGCTATGGCACCCTATTCCCTATATAGTGTACTACTTTAGACCAGAGCCCTATGGAACCCTATTCCCTATATAGTGCACTACTTTAGACCAGAGTCCTATGGAACCCTATTCCCTATATAGTGCACTACTTTAGACCAGAGCCCTATGGCACCCTATTCCCTATATAGTGTACTACTTTAGACCAGAGCCCTATGGAACCCTATTCCCTATATAGTGCACTACTTTAGACCAGAGCCCTATGGAACCCTATTCCCTATATAGTGCACCACTTTAGACCAGAGCCCTATGGAACCCTATTCCCTATATAGTGCACTACTTTAGACCAGAGCCCTATGGAACCCTATTCCCTATATAGTGCACTATTTTAGACCAGAGCCCTATGGAACCCTATTCCCTATATAGTGCACTACTTTAGACCAGAGCCCTATGGAACCCTATTCCCTATATAGTGCACTACTTTAGACCAGAGCCCTATGGAACCCTATTCCCTATATAGTGTACTACTTTAGACCAGAGCCCTATGGAACCCTATTCCCTATATAGTGCACTACTTTAGACCAGAGCCCTATGGAACCCTATTCCCTATATAGTGCACTATTTTAGACCAGAGCCCTATGGAACCCTATTCCCTATATAGTACACTACTTTAGACCAGAGCCCTATGGAACCCTGTTCCCTATATAGTGCACTACTTTAGACCAGAGCCCTATGGAACCCTATTCCCTATATAGTGCACTACTTTAGACCAGAGCCCTATGGAACCCTATTCCCTATATAGTGCACTACTTTAGACCAGAGCCCTATGGCACCTATTCCCTATATAGTGCACTACTTTAGACCAGAGCCCTATGGAACCCTATTCCCTATATAGTGCACTATAGTGCACTAATAAATGTTTGGGGCAGCAGTACTTCGCTGGATTTGGTGGAGTTTGCCGTTTAAATGGAAATGTGTTTTTGTGTAGAATGAGCATATATTTCACATTGAAACTGAGAGTGTTTTGATGTGTGACATTTGGTCATTTCTTTTGAGTGAATAGGGTGAAAATAAAATAGTTTTCTAATTTGTTTCCAGATAGATGGATGCATAGTGATTAGGGTATCCTGGACGTTTAAACTGCATAGTGACTAGGGTATCCTGGATGTTTAAACTGCATAGTGACTAGGGTATCCTGGACGTTTAAACTGCATAGTGACTAGGTATCCTAGATGTTTAAACTGCATAGTGACTAGGGTATCCTAGATGTTTAAACTGCATAGTGACTAGGGTATCCTGGATGTTTAAACTGCATAGTGACTAGGTATCCTGGATGTTTAAACTGCATAGTGACTAGGGTATCCTGGATGTTTAAACTGCATAGTGACTAGGGTATCCTGGATGTTTAAACTGCATAGTGACTAGGTATCCTGGATGTTTAAACTGCATAGTGACTAGGGTATCCTGGATGTTTAAAATGCATAGTGACTAGGGTATCCTGGATGTTTAAACTGCATAGTGACTAGGGTATCCTGGATGTTTAAACTGCATAGTGACTAGGGTATCCTGGACGTTTAAACTGCATAGTGACTAGGGTATCCTGGATGTTTAAACTGCATAGTGACTAGGGTATCCTGGATGTTTAAACTGCATAGTGACTAGGGGTATCCTGGACGTTTAAACTGCATAGTGACTAGGGTATCCTGGATGTTTAAACTGCATAGTGACTAGGGTATCCTAGATGTTTAAACTGCATAGTGACTAGGGTATCCTAGATGTTTAAACTGCATAGTGACTAGGGTATCCTGGATGTTTAAACTGCATAGTGACTAGGGTATCCTGGATGTTTAAACTGCATAGTGACTAGGGTATCCTGGATGTTTAAACTGCATAGTGACTAGGGTATCCTAGATGTTTAAACTGCATAGTGACTAGGGTATCCTGGATGTTTAAACTGCATAGTGACTAGGGTATCCTGGATGTTTAAACTGCATAGTGACTAGGGTATCCTAGATGTTTAAACTGCATAGTGACTAGGGTATCCTGGACGTTTAAACTGCATAGTGACTAGGGTATCCTGGACGTTTAAACTGCATAGTGACTAGGGTATCCTGGACGTTTAAACTGCATAGTGACTAGGGTATCCTGGATGTTTAAACTGCATAGTGACTAGGGTATCCTGGACGTTTAAACTGCATAGTGAATAGGGTATCCTAGATGTTTAAACTGCATAGTGACTAGGGTATCCTAGATGTTTAAACTGCATAGTGACTAGGGTATCCTAGATGTTTAAACTGCATAGTGACTAGGGTATCCTAGATGTTTAAACTGCATAGTGACTAGGGTATCCTAGATGTTTAAACTGCATAGTGACTAGGGTATCCTAGATGTTTAAACTGCATAGTGACTAGGGTATCCTAGATGTTTAAACTGCATAGTGACTAGGGTATCCTGGACGTTTAAACTGCATAGTGACTAGGGTATCCTGGACGTTTAAACTGCATAGTGACTAGGGTATCCTAGACGTTTAAACTGCATAGTGACTAGGGTATCCTGGACGTTTAAACTGCATAGTGACTAGGGTATCCTAGACGTTTAAACTGCATAGTGACTAGGGTATCCTGGACGTTTAAACTGCATAGTTACTAGGGTATCCTAGATGTTTAAACTGCATAGTGACTAGGGTATCCTGGATGTTTAAAATGCATAGTGACTAGGGTATCCTGGATGTTTAAAATGCATAGTGACTAGGTATCCTAGATGTTTAAAATGCATAGTGACTAGGGTATCCTGGACGTTTAAACTGCATAGTGACTAGGGTATCCTGGACGTTTAAACTGCATAGTGACTAGGGTATCCTGGATGTTTAAAATGCATACTTTAAACCTTAATTATTCCTCTGAGAGGAGAGAGGCAGGACAGACAGGCTCTGTTCTGCTTTGTTCTTAATTAATCTATTGAGACTCAAGTTGACACTCATGAAGAACATGTCGACACAAACTTGTGCTGCAAACATCCCATCCCTCTCCTCCAAGGGGACGCCAAACTTCAAGGTTGTATATACACAAATGGTACGTCGGCCCCCCACCAGGGCGTCTGGCACGTCGGACCCCCCACCAGGGCGTCTGGCACGTCGGACCCCCACCAGGGCGTCTGGCACGTCGGACCCCCACCAGGGCGTCTGGCACGTCGGACCCCCACCAGGGCGTATGGCACGTCGGCCCCCCACCAGGGCGTCTGGCACGTCGGACCCCCACCAGAGCGTCTGGCACGTCGGACCCCCACCAGGGCGTCTGGCACGTCGGACCCCCACCAGGGCGTCTGGCACGTCGGACCCCACCAGGGCGTCTGGCACGTCGGACCCCCACCAGGGCGTCTGGCAAGTCGGTCCCCAACCAGGGCGTATGGCACGTCGGCCCCCACCAGGGCGTCTGGCACGTCGGACCCCCACCAGGGCGTCTGGCACGTCGGCCCCCACCAGGGCGTCTGGCACGTCGGCCCCCACCAGGGCGTCTGGCACGTCGGTCCCCCACCAGGGCGTCTGGCACGTCGGCCCCCCACCAGGGCGTCTGGCAAGTCGGTCCCCAACCAGGGCGTATGGCACGTCGGCCCCCACCAGGGCGTCTGGCACGTCGGACCCCCACCAGGGCGTCTGGCACGTCGGCCCCCACCAGGGCGTCTGGCACGTCGGTCCCCCACCAGGGCGTCTGGCACGTCGGCCCCCCACCAGGGCGTCTGGCACGTCGGCCCCCCACCAGGGCGTCTGGTACGTCGGCCCCACCAGGGCGTCTGGTACGTCGGCCCCCACCAGGGCGTCTGGTACGTCGGCCCCCACCAGGGCGTCTGGTACGTCGGCCCCCACCAGGGCGTCTGGTACGTCGGCCCCCACCAGGGCGTCTGGTACGTCGGCCCCCCACCAGGGCGTCTGGTACGTCGGCCCCCACCAGGGCGTCTGGTACGTCGGCCCCCACCAGGGCGTCTGGTACGTCGGCCCCCCACCAGGGCGTCTGGTACGTCGGCCCCCCACCAGGGCGTCTGGTACGTCGGCCCCCCAACAGGGCGTCTGGTACGTCGGCCCCCACCAGGGCGTCTGGTACGTCGGCCCCCACCAGGGCGTCTGGTAAGTCGGCCCCCCACCAGGGAAAATCAAAAGAAATCAGCAAAGACCTAAAAAAATTGTAGACCTCCACAAGTCTGGTTCATCCTTGGGAGCAATTTCCAAACGCCTGAAGGTACCACGTTCATCTGTACAAACAATAGTACCCAAGTATAAACACCATGGGACCACGCAGCCCTAATACCGCTCAGGAAGGAGACGCGTTCTGTCTCCTAGAGATTAACATACTTTGGTGCGAAAGTGCAAATCAATCCCAGAACAACAGCAAAGGACCTTGTGAAGATGCACCATAAAAAGCCAGGCTACAGTTTGCATCTGGAGAAATGTCCTCTGAAACAAAAATGGCCATAATGACCATCATTATGTTAGGAGGAAAAGGGGGGAAGCTTGCAAGCCGAAGAACACCATCCCAACAGTGAAGCACGGAGGTAGCAGCATCATGTTGTGGGGGTGCTTTGCTGCAGGAGGGACTGGTGCACTTCACAAAATAGATGGCATCATGAGGTAGGAAAATTGTGGATATATTGAAGCAACATCTTAAGACATCAGTCAGGAAGTTAAAGCTTGGTCGCAAATGGGTCTTCCAAATGGACAATGACCCCAAGCTATACTTCTAAAGTTGTGGCAAATTGGCTTAAGCACAACAAAGTCAAGGTATTGCAGTGGCCATCACAAAGCCCTGACCTCAATCCTATAGAACATTTGTGGGCAGAACTGAAAAAGCGTGTGCGAGCAAGGAGGCCTACAAACCTGACTCAGTTACACCAGCTCTGTCAGGAGGCCTACAAACCTGACTCAGTTACACCAGCTCTGTCAGGAGGCCTACAAACCTGACTCAGTTACACCAGCTCTGTCAGGAGGCCTACAAACCTGACTCAGTTACACCAGCTCTGTCAGGAGGCCTACAAACCTGACTCAGTTACACCAGCTCTGTCAGGAGGCCTACAAACCTGACTCAGTTACACCAGCTCTGTCAGGAGGAATGGGCCAAAATTCACCCAACTTATTGTGGGAAGCTTGTGGAAGGCTACCTGAAACGTTTGACCCAAGTTAAACAATTTAAAGGCAATGCTACCAAATACTAATTATGTAAACTTCTGACCCACTGGGAATGTGATGAAAGAAATAAAAGCTAAAATAAATCATTCTCTAAACCATTATTTTGACATTTCAAGTTCTTAAAATAAAGTGGTGATTCTAACTGACCTAAGAAAGGGAAGGTTTACTAGGATTAAATGTCAGGAAATGTGAAAAACTGAGTTTAAGGGTATATGTAAACTTCAGACAACTGTGTAGTCAACCCCTTTGCTATTAAGCCCCTAAATGTAAATGTAAACCTCAGACTACAATTGTAGATAGTATATCAGTCCTCCATCAGTGTATATAGTAATATAGTATATCAGTCCTCCATCAGTGTATATAGTAATATAGTATATCAGTCCTCCATCAGTGTATATAGTAATATAGTATATCAGTCCTCCATCAGTGTATATAGTATATCAGTCCATCAGTGTATATAGTATATCGGTCCATCAGTGTATATAGTATATCAGTCCTCCATCAGTGTATATAATAATATAGTATATCAGTCCTCCATCAGTGTATACAGTAATATAGTATATCAGTCCATCAGTGTATAGAGTAATCTAGTATATCAGTCCTCCATCAGTGTATATAGTAATATAGTATATCAGTCCTCCATCAGTGTATATAATAATATAGTATATCAGTCCTCCATCAGTGTATATAATAATATAGTATATCAGTCCTCCATCAGTGTATACAGTAATATAGTATATCAGTCCATCAGTGTATATAGTATATCAGTCCTCCATCAGTGTATACAGTAATATAGTATATCTGTCCTCCATCAGTGTATATATTAATATAGTATATCAGTCCTCCATCAGTGTATACAGTAATATAGTATATCAGTCCATCAGTGTATACAGTAATATAGTATATCAGTCCTCCATCAGTGTATACAGTAATATAGTATATCAGTCCTCCATCAGTGTATATATTAATATAGTATATCAGTCTTCCATCAGTGTATATAGTATATCAGTCCATCAGTGTATATAGTAATATAGTATATCAGTCCATCAGTGTATATATTAATATAGTATATCAGTCTTCCATCAGTGTATATAGTATATCAGTCCATCAGTGTATACAGTAATATAGTATATCAGTCCTCCATCAGTGTATATAGTAATATAGTATATCAGTCCTCCATCAGTGTATATATTAATATAGTATATCAGTCCTCCATCAGTGTATATATTAATATAGTATATCAGTCCTCCATCAGTGTATATAGTAATATAGTATATCAGTCCTCCATCAGTGTATATATTAATATAGTATATCAGTCCTCCATCAGTGTATATAGTAATATAGTATATCAGTCCTCCATCAGTGTATATATTAATATAGTATATCAGTCCTCCATCAGTGTATATATTAATATAGTATATCAGTCCTCCATCAGTGTATATATTAATATAGTATATCAGTCCTCCATCAGTGTATATATTAATATAGTACATCAGTCCTCCATCAGTGTATATATTAATATAGTATATCAGTCCTCCATCAGTGTATATATTAATATAGTATATCAGTCCTCCATCAGTGTATATAGTAATATAGTATATCAGTCCATCAGTGTATATAGTATATCAGTCCTCCATCAGTGTATATATTAATATAGTATATCAGTCCTCCATCAGTGTATATAGTAATATAGTATATCAGTCCTCCATCAGTGTATATAGTAATATAGTATATCAGTCCTCCATCAGTGTATATAGTAATATAGTATATCAGTCCTCCATCAGTGTATATAGTAATATAGTATATCAGTCCTCCATCAGTGTATATAGTAATATAGTATATCAGTCCTCCATCAGTGTATATAGTAATATAGTATATCAGTCCATCAGTGTATATAGTAATATAGTATATCAGTCCTCCATCAGTGTATATAATAATATAGTATATCAGTCCTCCATCAGTGTATATAGTAATATAGTATATCAGTCCTCCATCAGTGTATATATTAATATAGTATATCAGTCCATCAGTGTGTGTCTGAGAATAAATATGTAAAAAAGTGTTTCCTATGGTATAGTAGCTACAAAACTAAATATAATATTTCATAGATTTTATTTTTACAGTCCACTGCACAGCAACACACACCATATTCAGGAGCAGTGGTTTCTAAAAGCCATTTTCCCCTTGGTTAAGCAAGCAGCACAAACACTTGACTAACGGAAAAGTCCCAAATGAGACAGCAGAAATTCACACAAACACACTGAAATACTATCTGCTACAGTAAAACTGGTCCTGCATCTTCACACACACACACACACACACACACACACACACACACACACACACAGAGAGAGAGAGAATCACCTGTGTGTGCTGAATCCTAAGACTGCTTTAAATACAGTACCAGTCAAAAGATTGGACACACCTTCTCATTCAAGGGGTTTTCTTTATTTGTACTATTTTCTACATTGTAGAATAATAGTGAAGACATCAACACTATGAAATAACACATGGAATCATGTAGTAACCAAAAAAAGTGTTAAATTTTGATTTATTTGAGATTTTTCAAGGTAGCCACCTTTTACCTTGACAGCTTTGCACACTCTTGGCATTCTCTCAACCAGCATCATGAGGTAGTCACCTGGAATGCTTTTCCAGTCTTGAAGAAGTTCAGCATCATGACACACACAGACAGTAGTCACCTGACATGCTTTTCCAGACAGTCTTGAACACAGTTCAGACAGACAGTACGGGTTTTACACCAGACAGTCGGGACACACAGACAGTCGGAACACACAGACAGTCGGGACACACACAGACAGTATGGACACACAGACACAGCACACACACAGACAGACGGGACACACAGACACAGACAGTCGGGACACACAGTCGGGACAGTCGGGACGACAGTCGGAACACACAGAAGTCGGGACACAGACAGTCGGGACACACAGACAGTCGGGACACACACACACAGACAGTCGGGACACACAGACACAGACAGTCAGGACACACAGACAAAGACAGTCGGGACAGTCGGGACACACAGACAGACAGTCGGGACAGTCGGGACACACAGACACAGACAGTCGGGACACACAGGACAGTCGGGACACACACAGACAGTCGGGACACACACACAGACAGTCGGGACACACACACAGACACAGTCGGGACAGACAGTCGGGACACACACAGACAGTCGGGACACACACACAGACAGTCGGGACACACACACAGACAGTCGGGACACACACACAGACAGTCGGGACACACACAGACAGTCGGGACACACACAGACAGTCGGGACATACAGACAGTCGGAACACACAGACAGTCGGAACAGACACAGACAGTCGGGACACACAGACACAGACAGTCGGGACACACAGACACAGACAGTCGGGACACACAGACAGTCGGGAGACAAAGACAGTCGGGACACACAGACAGTCGGGACACACAGACACAGACAG
>NW_026279158.1:0-2457 GCF_023373465.1 Oncorhynchus keta | reverse complement strand
GGTCATCCAATACCAACTCTGGAAAAAGAGGTCATCCAAAACCAACTCTGGAATAAGAGGTCATCAATACCAACTCTGGAATAAGAGGTCATCCAGTACCAACTCTGGAATAAGAGGTCATCCAGTACGCAACTCTGGAATAAGAGGTCATCCAGTACCAACTCTGGAATAAGAGGTCATCCAGTAACCAACTTCTGGAATAAGAGAGGTCATCCAATAACCAACTCTGGAATAAGAGGTCATCCAATACCAAATCTGGAATAAGAGGTCATCCAGTACCAACTGGAATAAGAGGTCATCCAGTACCAACTCTGGAATAAGAGGTCATCCAGTACCAACTGGAATAAGAGGTCATCCAGTACCAACTCTGGAATAAGAGGTCATCCAATACCAACTCTGGAATAAGAGGTCATCCAATACCAACTCTGGAATAAGAGGTCATCCAATACCAACTCTGGAATAAGAGGTCATCCAATACCAACTCTGGAATAAGAGGTCATCCAATAAGAAACTCTGGAATAAGAGGTCATCCAATACCAACTCTGGAATAAGAGGTCATCCAATAAGAAACTCTGGAATAAGAGGTCATCCAATACCAACTCTGGAATAAGAGGTCATCCAGTACCAACTGGAATAAGAGGTCATCCAGTACCAACTCTGGAATAAGAGGTCATCCAGTACCAACTGGAATAAGAGATCATCCAGTACCAACTCTGGAATAAGAGGTCATCCAATACCAACTCTGGAATAAGAGGTCATCCAATACCAACTCTGGAATAAGAGGTCATCCAATACCAACTCTGGAATAAGAGGTCATCCAATACCAACTCTGGAATAAGAGGTCATCCAATACCAACTCTGGAATAAGAGGTCATCCAGTACCAACTCTGGAATAAGAGGTCATCCAATACCAACTCTGGAATAAGAGGTCATCCAATACCAACTCTGGAATAAGAGGTCATCCAGTACCAACCCTGGAATAAGAGGTCATCCTATACCAACTCTGGAATAAGAGGTCATCCAGTACCAACTCTGGAATAAGAGGTCATCCAATACCAACTCTGGAATAAGAGGTCATCCAATACCAACTCTGGAATAAGAGGTCATCCAGTACCAACTCTGGAATAAGAGAACATCCAGTACCAACTCTGGAATAAGAGGTCATCCAATACCAACTCTGGAATAAGAGGTCATCCAGTACCAACCCTGGAATAAGAGGTCATCCAATACCAACTCTGGAATAAGAGGTCATCCAGTACCAACTCTGGAATAAGAGGTCATCCAATACCAACTCTGGAATAAGAGGTCATCCAGTACCAACCCTGGAATAAGAGGTCATCCTATACCAACTCTGGAATAAGAGGTCATCCAGTACCAACCCTGGAATAAGAGGTCATCCAATACCAACTCTGGAATAAGAGGTCATCCAATAAGAAACTCTGGAATAAGAGGTCATCCAATACCAACTCTGGAATAGAGGTCATCAATAAGAAACTCTGGAATAGGGTCATCCAATACCAACTCTGGAATAAGAGGGTCATCCAGTACCAACTGGAATAAAGGTCATCAGTACCAACTCTGGAATAAGAGGTCATCAGTACCAGCTGAATAGAGATCATCAGTACCAACTCGGAATAAGAGGTCATCCAATACCAACTCTGGAATAAGAGGTCATCCAATACCAACTCTGGAATAAGAGGTCATCCAATACCAACTCTGGAAAAAGAGGTCATCCAATACCAACTCTGGAATAAGAGGTCATCCAATACCAACTCTGGAATAAGAGGTCATCCATTACCAACTCTGGAATAAGAGGTCATCCAATACCAACTCTGGAATAAGAGGTCATCCAATACCAACTCTGGAATAAGAGGTCATCCAGTACCAACCCTGGAATAAGAGGTCATCCTATACCAACTCTGGAATAAGAGGTCATCCAGTACCAACTCTGGAATAAGAGGTCATCCAATACCAACTCTGGAATAAGAGGTCATCCAATACCAACTCTGGAATAAGAGGTCATCCAGTACCAACTCTGGAATAAGAGGTCATCCAATACCAACTCTGGAATAGAGGTCATCCAGTACCAACTCTGGAATAAGAGGTCATCCAGTACCAACCCTGGAATAAGAGGTCATCCAATACCAACTCTGGAATAAGAGGTCATCCAGTACCAACTCTGGAATCAAGAGGTCATCCAATACCAACTCTGGAATAAGAGGTCATCCAGTACCAACTCTGGAATAAGAGGTCATCCAATACCAACTCTGGAATAAGAGGTCATCCAGTACCAACCCTGGAATAAGAGGTCATCCTATACCAACTCTGGAATAAGAGGTCATCCAGTACCAACTCTGGAATAAGAGGTCATCCAATACCAACTCTGGAATAAGAGGTCATCCAATACCAACTCTGGAATAGAGGTCATCCAGTACCAACTCTGGAATAAGAGACATC
>NW_026279157.1:27500-41205 GCF_023373465.1 Oncorhynchus keta | reverse complement strand
GGCGATAGCTGCACCTCCCTCACCTCCTCTAAATGGTATCTTATTCTGCCATGGCTCCCCTCTGCACCTCCTCTAAATGGTATCTTATTCTGACCATGGCTGTCCCGGCGATAGCTGCACCTCCCTCACCTCCTCTCTAAATGGTATCTTATTCTGACCCTGGCTATCCCGGCAATAGCTGCACCTCCCTCACCTCCTCTAAATGGTATCTTATTCTGACTCTGGCTGCCCCGGCGATAGCTGCACCTCCCTCACCTCCTCTAAATGGTATCTTATTCTGACCCTGACTGTCCGGTAAGCGATAGCTGCACCTCCCCTCACCTCCTCTAAATGGTATCTTATTCTGACCCTGGCTGTCCCGGCGAGAGCTGCACCTCCCTCACCTCCTCTAAATGGTATCTTATTCTGACCTGGCTGTCCCCGGCGATAGCTGCACCTCCCTCACCTCCTCTAAATGGTATCTTATTCTGACCCTGGCTGTCCCAGCGATAGCTGCACCTCCCTCACCTCCTCTAATGGTATCTTATTCTGACCCTGGCTGTCCCGGCGATAGCTGCACCTCCCTCACCTCCTCTAAATGGTATCTTATTCTGACCCTGGCTGTCCCGGCGATAGCTGCACCTCCCTCACCTCTCTAAATGGTATCTTATTCTGACCCTGGCTGTCCCGGCGATAGCTGCACCTCCCTCACCTCCTCTAAATGGTATCTTATTCTGACCCTGGCTGTCCCGGCGATAGCTGCACCTCCCTCACCTCCTCTAAATGGTATCTTATTCTGACCCTGGCTGTCCCGGGGCGATAGCTGCACCTCCCCTCACCTCCTCTAAATGGTATCTTATTCTGACCCTGGCTGTCCCGGCGATAGCTGCACCTCCCTCACCTCCCTCTAAATGGTATCTTATTCTGACCCTGGCTGTCCCAGCTGATAGCTGCACCTCCCACCTCCTCTAAATGGTATCTTATTCTGACCCTGGATGTCCCGGCGATAGCTGCACCTCCCTCACCTCCTCTAAATGGTATCTTATTCTGACCCTGGCTGTCCCGGCGATAGCTGCACCTCCCTCACCTCCTCTAAATGGTATCTTATTCTGACCCTGGCTGTCCCGGCGATAGCTGCACCTCCCTCACCTCCTCTAAATGGTATCTTATTCTGACCCTGGCTGTCCCCGGCGATAGCTGCACCTCCCTCACCTCCTCTAAATGGTATCTTATTCTGACCCTGGCTGTCCCGGCGATAGCTGCACCTCCCTCACCTCCTCTAAATGGTATCTTATTCTGACCCTGGCTGTCCCGGCGATAGCTGCACCTCCCTCACCTCCTCTAAATGGTATCTTATTCTGACCCTGGCTGTCCCGGCGATAGCTGCACCTCCCTCACCTCCTCTAAATGGTATCTTATTCTGACCCTGGCTGTCCCGGCGATAGCTGCACCTCCCTCACCTCCTCTAAATGGTATCTTATTCTGACCCTGGCTGTCCCGGGCGATAGCTGCACCTCCCCTCACCTCCTCTAAATGGTATCTTATTCTGACCCTGGCTGTCCCGGGCGACGATAGCTGCACCTCCCTCACCTCCTCTAAATGGATGCTTTTTTAAAACTGTTGCATAGTGTGTAGAATAGATATGGTACCTTGTATCTACATGATACAGGTGGGTTGAGGACACATGTCTAGACTGTAAACCTTCTTCCCCCTGGTACCTTATATGCAGCTGTCTAATCTTTCCGGAATTTTAGTCCTGGTTAAAACCTGTTGGAGTGTAGGGGGCAGTATTTTGATGTTTGGATGAAAACGTACCCAAATGAAAATGCCTATTTCTCATGCCCAGAATCTCGAATATGCATTCGGATAGGGATAGATTGGGATAGATTGGGATAGAAAACATTCTAAAGTTTCAAAACTGTCAAAATATTGTCTGGCGAAAACCTGAGGAAAATCCAACAAGGAAGTGCCTAAGAGAAACGAATCTCCCTGTTCCATTGCATGCCTTCCCTCCATTTAAAGGGATATCAACCAGATTCCTTTCTCTATGGCTTCCCCATGGTGTGAACAGTCTTTAGACATAGTTTCAGGCTTTATGTTGAAAATGAGCGAGAAAGATCACATTGCGTCAGTGGATGGCTGGGTGCCAGCAACGTTTTGCATGTGCAACAGCTTGGAGCAGACATTTTCAATCTCTCTCCTATTGAAGAAGCTACCCGGTTGAAATATTATCGATTATATATTGTAAAAACAACCTTATAAAAAAACGTTTGACGTGTTTCTACGATCTTTACGGATGCTATTTGGAATTTTCATCTGCCGGTTTCTGGACATAACGCACCAACGAAATGGAGGTATTTTGGATATAAAAATAATCTTTATGGAACAAAAGGAACATTTATTGTGTAACTGGGAGTCTCGTGAGTGCAAACATCCGAAGATCATCAAAGGTAAGCGATTTAATCTATTGCTTTTCTGACTTTCGTGACCAATCTCGGCTGCTAGTGTTTGAAATGTTTTATCTACTGAGAGATGTCCTTACATAAACGCTTGGATAGCTTTTCACCAAAAATATTTATTGAAATCTGATGCCAGGTGGATTAACAACAAGCTAAACTGTGTTTTGCTATATTGCACTTGTGATTTCATGAAAATTAAATATTTTTAGTAATTTAATTTGAATTTGGCGCTCTGCAATTCAGCGGGTGTTGACGAAAATGATCCCGCTAACGGGATGGATGCATCAAGAAGATACCTGAGATTAGCAGCCGTCTAGATGACAACGAACAGTCAAGACAGTCCCCACGGTAATACCCAGCTCCTCCATGGATGATGGATTTAATGAAGATGCCCAGTTCTTCTCCTGTCTCCATGGACTTGTTGCCCTTCAGGCTGATGCCTAGACCAGCAGACCCTGTGTCAGTGTGGAGTGGAGAGAGAGAGAGAGAGAGAGAGAGAGAGAGAGAGAGAGAGAGAGAGAGAGAGAGAGAGAGAGAGAGAGTGGAGAGAGAGAGACAGAGAGTGGAGAGAGAGACAGAGAGTGGAGAGAGAGACAGAGGAGAGAGAGACAGAGAGAGAGAGAGAGAGAGAGAGAGAGAGAGAGAGAGAGAGAGAGAGAGAGAGAGAGAGAGAGAGACAGAGAGACATAGGAGAGAGAGAGGGAGAGAGACAGAGAGACAGAGAGAGAGAGAGAGAGACAGAGAGTGAGAGAGAGAGAGAGAGAGAGAGAGAGAGAGAGAGAGACAGAGAGAGAGAGAGAGAGAGAGAGAGAGAGAGACAGAGAGAGAGAGAGAGAGAGAGAGAGAGAGGTTATAGGTCAACCCATCTGACCATGAATAATAATAGGCCTATTATTTCTTAAAGGACGTAAAAGGAGAACAAATAAAAGACTGAAACATGTTATAATGATGGAGTCAACCATGATTCACCAAACCATATTTTGAAAGAAAGTACTTTAACATATTTAACATTTCAGTCCATCTCCACTAACTGAAATAAATTGTAAAGATTTTTTTTCTCGTATTAATAATGTTAAATTAACAGCAGTACAGAAATACTCATGTGAAGGCCAAATTACACAGGAGGAACTTCTTGATACAATTAAAGACTTTAAGTCTGGGAAAACTCCAGGGTTGGATGGCATACCAGTGGAGGTATACCAAACTCCAGGGTTGGAAGGAATACCAGTGGAGGTAGACCAAACTCCAGGGTTGGAAGGAATACCAGTGGAGGTAGACCAAACTCCAGGGTTGGAAGGAATACCAGTGGAGATAGACCAAACTCCAGGGTTGGAAGGAATACCAGTGGCGGTAGACCAAACTCCAGGGATGGAAGGAATACCAGTGGAGGTAGACCAAACTCCAGGGTTGGAAGGAATACCAGTGGAGGTAGACCAAACTCCAGGGTTGGAAGGAATACCAGTGGAGGTAGACCAAACTCCAGGGTTGGAAGGAATACCAGTGGAGGTAGACCAAACTCCAGGGTTGGAAGGAATACCAGTGGCGGTAGACCAAACTCCAGGGTTGGAAGGAATACCAGTGGAGGTAGACCAAACTCCAGGGTTGGAAGGAATACCAGTGGAGGTAGACCAAACTCCAGGGTTGGAATGAATACCAGTGGAGGTAGACCAAACTCCAGGGTTGGAAGGAATACCAGTGGAGGTAGACCAAACTCCAGGGTTGGAAGGAATACCAGTGGAGGTAGACCAAACTCCAGGGTTGGATGGCATACCAGTTGAGGTTTACCAGTGGAGGTTTACCAAACTCCAGGGCTGGATGGCATACCAGTTGAGGTTTACCAGTGGAGGTATACCAAACTCCAGGGTTGGATGGCATACCAGTGGAGGTTTACCAGTGGAGGTATACCAAACTCCAGGGCTGGATGGCATACCAGTTGAGGTTTACCAGTGGAGGTAGACCAAACTCCAGGGCTAGATGGCATACCAGTTGAGGTTTACCAGTGGAGGTATACCAAACTCCAGGGCTGGATGACATACCAGTTGAGGTTTACCAGTGGAGGTATACCAAACTCCAGGGTTGGATGACATACCAGTTGAGGTTTACCAGTGGAGGTAGACCAAACTCCAGGGCTAGATGGCATACCAGTTGAGGTTTACCAAACTCCAGGGCTGGATGGCATACCAGTTGAGGTTTACCAAACTCCAGGGCTGGATGGTATACTAGTTGAGGTATACCAAACCTTTTTGATTCACTCAGAGGACCGTTATTAGCATGATTTAACCTATAAAAATGTAGATTATCAGATTCTCCTAAAGGTCTGATGTAATTATTACTGAAACATTACTTTAAACATCTTTAAATATAAAGATCCAGTCCAAAAGAAAGAGTGGATGCCCTTTACACTTCAGTGTTGTTATGCAAACATTCTAGCAAAGTGCATAGCACATACAATTAAAAATAAAGGTATTGTCAGATATTATTCATCACAATCAGACAGTTTTTTTTTACATGAATGATACATTGGAGATAATATAAGACTACTAGTACTGGAAACACTAGAACACCATTATGGACTCCATAAGAAATCTGGGGAAACCAGAGTTGAATTTTGTAGAATCTCCAAACAAGGTTGTTCACTATCGCCTCTCACTTTCACTTATTTGAAAATAAAATCTGCAAAGTATTGCTAATTTTAAAACAAGACATAAAAAGTTAGTTGCCAATTTCAGTTTCATCCACCAGCAGAAAAGACAGAACTATACCAATATTATGGTTTAACCTCTTAAGCCCACCCAACACGCAGGCGCCCCATCTAGCCATCTGGAAATGCAAATGCGCTACACTAAATGCTAATAGCACTCGTTAAAACTCAAACGTTCATTAAAACACACATGCAGGGTACTGAATTAAAGCTACACTCGTGAATCCAGCCAACAAGTCAGATTTTTAAAATGCTTTTCGGCGAAAGCATAAGAAGCTATTATCTGATAGCATGCAACACCCCGAAATACCTGAAGGGGACGTAAACAAAATAATTAGCATAGCCGGCGCGACACAAAACGCAGAAATAAAATATAAAACATCCATTACCTTTGACGAGCTTCTTTGTTGGCACTCCTAGATGTCCCATAAACATCACTGTTGGGTCTTTTTTTCGAAGAAATCGGTCCATATATACCCTAAATATCGATCTATGAAAAGTGTGTGATCCAAGAAAAAACACAGTTTTAAAACACAACGTCAGCCCCATGAAATTTGCTTTCCCATAGACAATACATGCAAGTGGCGCATTGATATTTTTTCCAGTTTTCGGTGATCAGTTTTTCTTGTGCTTTTCGATGAAACACACGTTCTGTTATAGTCACAGCCGTGATTTAACCAGTTTTAGAAACGTCAGAGTGTTTTCTATCCACACATACTAATCATATGCATATACTATATTCCTGGCATGAGCAGCAGAGCGCTGAAATGTTGCGCGATTTTTAACAGAATGTTCGAAAAAGTAAGGGGTAACCTTAATTAACTCAAATATATATATTGATAAAAAGATCTATATATATAAAAGAAGTATAATATTTGTCAATGATATCTGGTGGAGTTAAGTCACACATGTAGCTAACATAAACATATAGAAATGCTCTACTCAAAATAACAACCAACATTACTGCAACATTACTGCAACATTACCGCAACATTACCACAACATTACCGCAACATTACCACACCATTGCCACACCATTGCCACACCATTGCCGCAACATTACCGCAGCATTGCCTTAACATAACATTGACATTACCTTGGCATTACCGCAACATTACCGCAACATTACCGCAACATTACCACAACATTACCACATCATTACCTTAACATTGCCTTAATATTACCGCAACATTACCTTGACATTACCACAACAGCAAAAACAGAAGAGGCAAAAAAAGTGAAAGGGGTAGAAAGTCTGTCGGCAATAAAGACCAAACTTTGGTAAAAAAAGAAAATTGTGATAAATAAACAAGTATACTATTTTCATTTAAGGACCAATGTGCCATATAGATGAAATAGTTGGGAAGAGATGTTTGATGTATCCATGGCACATGGACAAGCCCTGAAATCTTTGAGCTTATCAAATCAAATGTATTTATAAAACCCTTCTTACATCAGCTGATATCTCAAAGTGCTGTACAGAAACCCAGCCTAAAACCCCAAACTGCAAGCAACGCAGGTGTAGAAGCACGGTGGCTAGGAAAAGCTCAGTAGAAAGGCCAGAACCTAGGAAGAAACCTAGAGAGGAACCAGGCTATGAGGGGTGGCCAGTCCTCTTCTGGCTGTGCTGGGTGGAGATTATAACAGAACATGGCCAAGATGTTCAAATGTTCAAAGATGACCAGCATGGTCAAATAATAATAATCACTGTGGTTGTAGAGGGTGCAACAGGTCAGCACCTCAGGAGTAAATGTCAGTTGGCTTTTCATAGCTGATCATTCAGAGAATCTCTACCGCTCCTGCCGTCTCTAGAGAGTTGAAAACAGCAGGGTAGCACGTCCAGTGAACAGGTCAGGGTTCCATAGCTGCAGGCAGAACAGTTGAAACTGGAGCAGCAGCATGGCCAGGTGGACTGGGGACAGCAAGGAGTCATCATGCCAGGTAGTCCTGAGGCATGGTCCTAGGGCTCAGGTCCTCAGAGAGAGAGAGAGAGAGAGAATTAGAGAGAGCATACTTAAATTCACACAGGACATCAGATGAGACAGGAGAAATACTACAGATATAACAGACTGACCCTGACCCTAGACACATAAACTACTGCAGCCTAAATGCTGGAGGCTGAGACAGGAGGGGTCGGGAGACACTGTGGCCCCATCCGATAATACCCCCGGACTGGGCCAAACAGGCAGGATATAACCCCACCCACTTTGCCAAACACAGCCCCCACACCACTAGAGGGATATCTTCAACCATCAACTTACTATCCTGAGACAAGGCCGAGTATAGTTCTCCCCCACGGCACAACCCAAGGGGGTCGCCAACCCGGACAGGAAGATCACATCAGTGGCTCAACCCACTCAAGTGAAGCACTTGGGACGGCATGGAAGAGCACCAGTAAGCCAGTGACTCAGCCCCTGTAATAGGGTTAGAGGCAGAGAATCCCAGTGGAGAGAGGGGAACCGACCAGGCAGAGACAGCAAGGGCGGTTCGTTGCTCCAGTGCCTTTCCATTCACCTTCAAACTCCTGGGCCAGACTACACTCAATCATATGACCCACTGAAGAGATTAGTCATCAGTAAAGACTTAAAGGTTGAGACCAAGTTTGCGTCTCTCACATGGGTAGGCAGACCATTCCATACAAATGGAGCTCTATAGGAAAAAGCCCTGCTTCCAGCTGTTTGCTCAGAAATTCTAGGGACAATAAGGAGGCCTGTGTCTTGTGACCGTAGCGTACGTGTAGGTATGTACGGTAGGACCAAATCAGAGAGATAGGTAGGAGCAAGCCGATGTAATGCTTTGTAGGTTAGCAATAAAACCTTGAAATCAGCCCTTGCCAGGAATCCAGTGTAGAGAGGCCAGCACTGGAGTAATATGATCAAATGTTTTGGTTCTAGTCAAGATTCACTCAGCCGTATTTAGCACTAACTGAAGTTAATTTAGAGCTTTATCCGGGTAGCCGGAAAGTAGAGCATTGCTGTAGTCTAATCTAGAAGTTACAAAAGCATGGATTAATCTTTCTGCAAACATTTTTGGATAGAAAGTTTATGATTTTTGCAATGTTACAAAGGTGGAAAAAAGCTGTCCTTGAAACAGTCTTGATATGTTCATCAAAAGAGAGATCAGGGTCCAGATTAATGCCGAGGTCCTTCACAGTTTTATTTGAGACGACTGTACAACCATCAAAATGAATTGTCAGATTCAACAGAATCTCTTTGTTTCTTGGGACCTGGAACAAGCATCTCTGTTTTGTCCGAGTTTAAAAGTAGTTTAAAAGTAGAACATTTGCAGCCATCTACTTCCTTATGTCTGAAACACAGGCTTACAGGGAGGGCAATTTTGGGGCTTCACCATGTTTCATTGAAATGTACAGCTGTGTGTCATCCGCATAGCAGTGAAAGTTTACATTATGTTTCCGAATGACATCACCAAGAGGCAAAATATATAGTGAAAACAATAGTGGTCCTAAAACGGGCCTTGAGGAACACCAACATTTCCAGTTGATTTGTCAGAGGACAAACCATTCACCGAGACAAACTGATATCTTTCCGACAGATAAGATCTAAACCAGGCCAGAACATGTCCGTGTAGACCAATTTGGATTTCCAATCTCTCCAAAAGAATGTGGTGATCGATGGTATCAAAAGCAGCACTAAGGTCTAGGAGCACGAGGACAGATGCAGAGCCTCGGTCTGACACCATTTAAATGTAATTTACCACCTTTACAAGTGCAGTCTCAGTGCTGTGACGGGGTCTAAAACCAGACTGAAGCATTTCATATATATTGTTTGTCTTCAGGAAGGCAGTGAGTTGCTGCGCAACAGCTTTTTCAACATCTTTTGAGAGTAATGGGAGATTCGATAGTTATATTAGATCGTTATATTTTCTGGGTCAAGGTTTGGCTTTTCAAGAGAGGCTTTATTAATGCCACTTTTAGTGAGTTTGGTACACATCCGGTGGATAGAGAGCCATTTATTATGTTCAACATAGGAGGGCCAAGCACAAGAAGCTGCTCTTTCAGTAGATTCGTTGGAATGGGGTCCAATATGCAGCTTGAAGGTTTAGAGGCCAAGATTATTTTCCTCATTGTGTCAAGAGATATAGTACTAAAAAATTTGAGTGTCGGTCCTGGCAGGTCTGTGCTTTGGAGTAATACGCAGATTTAAAGAGGAGTCCGTAATTTGCTTTCTAATGATCATGATCTTTTCCTCAAATAAGTTTTTTTAATTTATCACTGCTGAAGTGAAAGCCATCCTCTCTTGGGGAATGTTGCTTTTTCGTTAGCTTTGCAACAGTATCAAGAATACATTTTGGATTGTTCTTATATTCCTCAATTAAGTTGGTAAAATAGGATGGTAGAGCAGCAGTGAGGGCTCTTCGATACTGCACGGTACTGTCTTTCCAAGCTAGTTGGAAGATTCCAATTTGGTGGAGCAGCAGTGAGGGCTCTTCGATACTGCACGGTACTGTCTTTCCAAGCTAGTTGGAAGATTCCAATTTGGTGGAGCAGCAGTGAGGGCTCTTCGATACTGCACGGTACTGTCTTTCCAAGCTAGTTGGAAGATTCCAATTTGGTGGAGCAGCAGTGAGGGCTCTTCGATACTGCACGGTACTGTCTTTCCAAGCTAGTTGGAAGATTCCAGTTTGGTGGAGCAGCAGTAAGGGCTCTTCGATACTGCACGGTACTGTCTTTCCAAGCTAGTTGGAAGATTCCAATTTGGTGGAGCAGCAGTGAGGGCTCTTCGATACTGCACGGTACTGTCTTTCCAAGCTAGTTGGAAGATTCCAATTTGGTGGAGCAGCAGTGAGGGCTCTTCGATACTGCACGGTACTGTCTTTCCAAGCTAGTTGGAAGATTCCAATTTGGTGGAGCAGCAGTAAGGGCTCTTCGATACTGCACGGTACTGTCTTTCCAAGCTAGTTGGAAGATTCCAATTTGGTGGAGCAGCAGTGAGGGCTCTTCGATACTGCATGGTACTGTCTTTCCAAGCTAGTTGGAAGATTCCAATTTGGTGGAGCAGCAGTGAGGGCTCTTCGATACTGCACAGGTACTGTCTTTCCAAGCTAGTTGGAAGATTCCAATTTGGTGGAGCAGCAGGGAGGGCTCTTCGATATTGCATGGTACTGTCTTTTCAAGCTAGTCTGAAGACTTCCAGTTTGGTGTGGCGCCATTTCTGTTCCACTGTTCTGGAAGCTTCAGAGCCCGGGTATTTTCTGTATACCAGGGAGCTCGTTTCTTAAGACAAAAGTTTTTTGTTTTTAGGGGTGTGACTGCATCTAGGGTATTAAATTGAGTTCCTCAGTTAGGTGGTTAACTGATTTTTGTTCTCTGACGTCCTTGGGTAGACAGAGGGAGTCTGGAAGGACATCAAGGAATCTTTGTGTTGTCTGTGAATTTATAGCACGACTTTTGATGTTCCTTGGTTGGGGTCTGAGCAGTTTATTTGTTGCAATTGCAAACAAAGGAAATAAAATAGTCCCGGATTATGAGGAAAAACATTAAGATCCACAACATTTATTCCACGGGACACAAACTAGGTCCAGAGTATGACTGTGACAGTGAGTAGGTCCAGAGACATGTTGGACAAAACCCACTGAGTCGATGATGGCTCCGAAAGCATTGTGGAGTGGGTCTATGGACTTTTCCATGCGAATATTAAAGTCACCAAAAATTAGAATATTATCTGCTATGACTACAAGAGCCGATAGGAATTTAGGGAACTCGGTGAGGAACGCTGTATATGGCCCAGGAGGCCTGTAAACAGTAGCAATAAAAGGTGATTGAGTAGGCTGTATAGATTTCATGATTAGATGCTCAAAAGACAAGAGAAGGCTTTTTTTGTAAATTGAAATTTGCTATTGTAAATGTTAGCAACACCTCCGCCTTTGGTCACTGGTCACTAGTCTAACCAGGAGGTGAGGCCTCATTTAACACAGTAAATTCATCAGACTTAAGCCATGTTTCAGTCAGTCCAATCACATCAAGATTATGATCAGTGATTAGTTGATTGACTATAACTGCCTTTGAAGTAAGGGATCTAACATTAAGTAGCCCTATTTTGAGATGTGAGGTATCACAATCTCTTTCAATAATGACAGGAATGTGGGAGGTCTTTATTCTAGTGAGACTGCTAAGGCGAACACTGCCATGGTTAGTTTTGCCCAACCTAGGTTCGAGGCACAGACACGGTCTCAATGGAGATAGCTGAGCTGACTACACTGACTGTGGTTGTGGCAGACTCAAATAAGCTGGCAGGCTGGCTAACAGCATGCTGCCTGTCCTGCACCCTATCTCATTGTGGAGCTAGGGGAGTTAGAGCCCTGTCTATGTTTGTAGATAAAATGAGAGGCTTGGTCCTGTTTGTGTGTGAGTAGCAGAAAGAGGGCCAATTATCTACAAATTATATCTTTTGAGAGTGGCAGAAGCAGTTTTCAACCAGTGATTGAGTTGTGAGACTCTGCTGTAGAGCTCATCACTCCCCCTAACTGGGAGGGGGCCAGAGACAATTACTCCATGCCGACACATCTTTCTAGCTGATTCACACGCTGAAGCTATGTTGCGCTTGGTGACCTCTGACTATTTCATCCTAACATCGTTGGTGCAGACGTGGATAACAATATCCCTATACTCTCTACACTCGCCAGTTTTAGCTTAAACCAGCACCATCTTCAGATTTGCCTCGTCGGTAGTTTATCAATTAAAATTATTATACAGAATGCTTGCAACCAATATAATGTTGTAGATATGGGGGATACAACCATCCCAGCTCTGCAGATTTTGCTGCGAAGAGATAGAATAATTAGATAATTTGTTTTGGTACTGTTCATACAGTGCAGGACCCCTACACCAAGCGGTGTCAGAGGAAGGCCCTATAGAGGGTAGTGAGTACGGCCCAGTACATCACTGGGGCCAAGCTTCCAGGACCTCTATACCAGGCGGTGTCAGAGAGGAAGTTCTCTCTCCTACCGCAGGGCAAGCGGTACCGGAGGCTTCTCAACCGTTTTCACCCCCAAACCATAAGACTCGGACTATCACTTTAACTATACATTGATGTACATCTTAATTCAATTGGGGTGGCAGGGTAGCCTAGTGGTTAGAGCGTTGGACTAGTAACCAGAAGGTTGCAAGTTCAAACCCCCGAGCTGACAAGGTACAAATCTGTCGTTCTGAATTTGGAAAGTATTCAGACCCATTTACATGTTCTTACATTACAGCCTTATTCTACAATGGATTAAATAGATGTTTTCCCCCAAACAATCTACACAAAATACCCCATAATGACATTTTTGCAAATTCTTTAAAAATAAAAACAGAAATATCACATTTAGATATGTTTTCAGACCCATTTACTCAGTACTTTGTTCAAACAACTTGGCAGTGATGACAGCATTGAGTCTTCATGGGTATGATGCTACAAGCTTGGCACCCCTGTATTTGGGGAGTTTCTCTGCAGATCCTCTCAAGCTCTGTCAGTTTGGATGTGGAGCGTCTCTACAGAGATGTTCGATCGGGTTCAAGTCCGGGGTCTGGCTGGGCCACTCAAGGATATTCAGAGACTTGTCCCGAAGCCACTCCGGCGTTGTCTTGGCTGTGTTGCTTAGGGTCCTTGTCCGGTTGGAAGGTGAACCGTCGCCCCAGTCTGAGGTCCTGAGCACTCTGTAGAAGGTTTTCATCAAGGATCTCTCTATATTTGTATTTTTATATTTTCATCAGACCAGAGAATCTTGTTTCTCAAGGTCTGAAAGTCCTTTAAGTGCCTTTAGGCAAACTTCAAGTGCCTTTTATTGAGGAGTACTAGTAATGTCTGGCCACTCTACCATAAAGGCGTGAAGGGCTGCAGAGATGGTTGTTCTTCTGGAAGGTTCTCCCATCTCCACAGAGGAACTCTGGAGCTCTGTTAGAGTGACCATTGTGTTCTTGGTCACCTGCCTGACCAAGACCCTTCTCCCCCGATTGCTCAGTTTGGTTGGGTGGCCAGCTCTAGGAAGAGTCTTGGTGGTTCCAAACTTCTTCCATTTAAGAATGATGGAGGCCAGCTCTAGAAAGAGTCTTGGTGGTTCCAAACTTCTTCCATTTAAGAATGATGGAGGCCACTGTGTTCTTGGGGACCTTCAATGCTGCAGAACTTTTTCCCTTCCCCAGATCTGTGCCTCGACACATTTCTGTCTCGGAGCTCTACTGACAAGTCCTTCGACCTCATGGCTTGGTTTTTGCTCTGTCATGCACTGTCAACTGTGGGACCTTATATAGACAGGTGTGTGCCTTTCCAAATCATGTCCAATCGATTGAATTTACCACAGTTGTTCTCCCATCAAGTTTTAGAAACTTCTCAAGGATGATCAATGGAAACAGGATGCACCTGAGCTCAATTTAGAGTCTCATAGCAAAGGGTCTGAGTAATTATGTAAGTAGGTTTTTTAAAAAGGTTCTGAGTAATTATGTAATAAATCTATTTCTGTTTTTTATTTTTAATACATTTGCAAAAATGTATAGAAACCTGTTTTTGCTTTGTGTGTAGATGAATGATTGGAGATATATATATTTTTTATTTACTTCATTTTAGAATAA
>NW_026279157.1:0-22500 GCF_023373465.1 Oncorhynchus keta | reverse complement strand
AGCAGCAGTCGTAATAGTAGCAGCAGTACTATTAGCAGTAGTAATAGTAGCAGCAGTACTATTAGCAGTAGTATTAGTAGCAGCAGTATTATTAGCAGTAGTAATAGTAGCAGCAGTACTATTAGCAGTAGTAATAGTAGCAGCAGTCGTAATAGTAGCAGCAGTACTATTAGCAGTAGTAATAGTAGCAGCAGTACTATTAGCAGTAGTAATAGTAGCAGCAGTACTATCAGCAGTAGTAATAGTAGCAGCAGTACTATTAGCAGTAGTAATAGTAGCAGCAGTAGTAATAGTAGCAGCAGTACTATTAGCAGTAGTAATAGTAGCAGCAGTACTATTAGCAGTAGTAATAGTAGCAGCAGTACTATTAGCAGTAGTAATAGTAGCAGCAGTAGTATTAGCAGTAGTAATAGTAGCAGCAGTACTATCAGCAGTAGTAATAGTAGCAGCAGTACTATTAGCAGTAGTAATAGTAGCAGCAGTACTATTAGCAGTAGTAATAGTAGCAGCAGTACTATTAGCAGTAGTAATAGTAGCAGCAGTACTATTAGCAGTAGTAATAGTAGCAGCAGTACTATTAGCAGTAGTAATAGTAGCAGCAGTACTATTAGCAGTAGTAATAGTAGCAGCAGTACTATCAGCAGTAGTAATAGTAGCAGCAGTACTATTAGCAGTAGTAATAGTAGCAGCAGTACTATTAGCAGTAGTAATAGTAGCAGCAGTACTATTAGCAGTAGTAATAGTAGCAGCAGTACTATTAGCAGTAGTAATAGTAGCAGCAGTATTATTAGCAGTAGTAATAGTAGCAGCAGTACTATCAGCAGTAGTAATAGTAGCAGCAGTACTATTAGCAGTAGTAATAGTAGCAGCAGTACTATTAGCAGTAGTAATAGTAGCAGCAGTACTATCAGCAGTAGTAATAGTAGCAGCAGTAGTATTAGCAGTAGTAATAGTAGCAGCAGTACTATTAGCAGTATTAAGAGTAGCAGCAGTAGTATTAGCAGTAGTAATAGTAGCAGCAGTAGTATTAGCAGTAGTAATAGTAGCAGCAGTACTATTAGCAGTAGTAATAGTAGCAGCAGTACTATTAGCAGTATTAAGAGTAGCAGCAGTAGTATTAGCAGTAGTAATAGTAGCAGCAGTACTATCAGCAGTAGTAATAGTAGCAGCAGTAGTATTAGCAGTAGTAATAGTAGCAGCAGTACTATTAGCAGTATTAAGAGTAGCAGCAGTAGTATTAGCAGTAGTAATAGTAGCAGCAGTAGTATTAGCAGTAGTAATAGTAGCAGCAGTACTATTAGCAGTAGTAATAGTAGCAGCAGTACTATTAGCAGTATTAAGAGTAGCAGCAGTAGTAGTGGCACTAGGGTCATTTCACACTATTTTATATTCTCTATTATAAGATCCCATTTTCTATGGTTCATTTTCCCCTTCTATCTTTCCACCTAACCCCCCTTAATGTCTAGAAAACGACCTGTATATTTTTGAAATGCATTTTGTTTCCAAATGAGGAGGGAACAAAAAGAGAAAGGAGATAAAGAAAAGGAAGAGAGATGTCCATTATTCTAACTGATGAAAACAGGGTCTTCTGTCGCCAGGGAAACGGAGTGGTAATGAGGAAGTGCCTGAGACAGAATTACCACCCAGAGAAAGAAAATACAGAGTGCAGAGGGAAGAGAGAGAGAGGGAGAGAGTAGAGAGAAAACTGCTCTGAGACAGAATTACCACCCAGAGAAAGAAAAGAGTGCACAGGGAAAGAGAGAGAAGAGACAGTATAGAGACAGAGAAGAGAGATTAGAGGAGAGAGAGAGAGAGAGAGGTAGAGAAGAGAGAGTAGAGATAGACAGAGAAGAGAGAGAGACGTAGTGAAGTAGTGGATTACTTCTAGCCAAGGACCATAGGGCTCTAGTCAGAAGTAGTGGTGGACTATGTACATGAATAGGGTGGCATCTGGGACTTTAAACACAGACACTCGCTCTCCATTTTACATATAAACCTTACAACCTTGAAACAATCCATTATAAACCATCATCTGACATTTTAAGATAGAAACACACTCGTTAAATGTTACTGAGACACAGTCTGACGAGTTCTTTTGGAAGTGATAGCCTTTAAAGTTAACCCTTTACACTCATGGGAATTGGTCTATATGGATAGGGCTGAATTGGTCTATATAGATAGGGCTGAATTGGTCTATATAGATAGGGCTGAATTGGTCTATATAGATAGGGCTGAATTGGTCTATATAGATAGGGCTGAATTGGTCTGTATAGATAGGGCTGAATTTGGTTTATATAGATAGGGCTGAATAGGTCTATATAGATAGGGCTGAATTTGTAAATATAGACAGAAATGCATAGGCATTGTAGCAATTGAAAGGGAACAGTTATTCAACCAACGTTGAGAACAGCTCACATGACACGAGACCAAACATTACACTGTTCATACTGGTATTTTCAAGACCAAACATTACACTGTTCATACTGGTATTTTCAAGACCAAACATTACACTGTTCATACTGGTATTTTCAAGACCAAACATTACACTGTTCATACTGGTATTTTCAAGACCAAACATTACACTGTTCATACTGGTATTTTCAAGACCAAACATTACACTGTTCATACTGGTATTTTCAAGACCAAACATTACACTGTTCATACTGGTATTTTCAAGACCAAACATTACACTGTTCATACTGATATTTTCAAGACCAAACATTACACTGTTCATACTGGTATTTTCAAGACCAAACATTACACTGTTCATACTGGTATTTTCAAGACCAAACATTACACTGTTCATACTGGTATTTTCAAGACCAAACATTACACTGTTCATACTGGTATTTTCAAGACCAAACATTACACTGTTCATACTGGTATTTTCAAGACCAAACATTACACTGTTCATACTGGTATTTTCAAGACCAAACATTACACTGTTCATACGGGTATTTTCAAGACCAAACATTACACTGTTCATACTGGTATTTTCAAGACCAAACATTACACTGTTCATACTGGTATTTTCAAGACCAAACATTACACTGTTCATACTGGTATTTTCAAGACCAAACATTACACTGTTCATACTGGTATTTTCAAGACCAAACATTACACTGTTCATACTGGTATTTTCAAGACCAAACATTACACTGTTCATACTGGTATTTTCAAGACCAAACATTACACTGTTCATACTGGTATTTTCAAGACCAAACATTACACTGTTCATACTGGTATTTTCAAGACCAAACATTACACTGTTCATACTGGTATTTTCAAGACCAAACATTACACTGTTCATACTGGTATTTTCAAGACCAAACATTACACTGTTCATACTGGTATTTTCAAGACCAAACATTACACTGTTCATACTGGTATTTTCAAGACCAAACATTACACTGTTCATACTGGTATTTTCAAGACCAAACATTACACTGTTCATACTGGTATTTTCAAGACCAAACATTACACTGTTCATACTGGTATTTTCAAGACCAAACATTACACTGTTCATACTGGTATTTTCAAGACCAAACATTACACTGTTCATACTGGTATTTTCAAGACCAAACATTACACTGTTCATACTGGTATTTTCAAGACCAAACATTACACTGTTCATACTGGTATTTTCAAGACCAAACATTACACTGTTCATACTGGTATTTTCAAGACCAAACATTACACTGTTCATACTGACTGGTATTTTCGCCGCACGTGTTGATAACGGAATGTGATAATTGTCTACTAATATGATGAGAACGTTCCTGTAAAATGTGGGGTAGGTGCAACATGAGACATAAATAACACGGGTTTGAGTGAGAGGACTAACACTGGTGTCTCGCACCTCTCCAAAGTGTCATTTACAAAACACTTTTATGACTCAAAGAAGATTCTGTGCTTTTCTCCTAGCTGTGCCGTTGAGGAACTAGAGCAAGCACACTTGTCGTTTTGGTTGGAACACAACCCTGCATATACCCACCATCACACAATTACTGTTGTGGTTTATGCAATTCCAAAAATGGCCAATTATAAATCGCAATCTGGGTCAGGTGGGCATCATTTAAACTTTGTTCTGTTGCCAACATGACTAAGTCATAAAATATGATCTTACAGTGTCAGGCTTTAACAAGACAATTCAGAGAAACAGATCTTCATTTCAGTGCGCATAGAAAGGAGTCTATTCATTCTAGTGCATTCTACTGCATTCTAGTGCATTCTACTGCATTCTAGTGCATTCTACTGCATTCTAGTGCATTCTACTGCATTCTAGTGAATAGTGCATTCTAGTGCATAGAGCATTCTAGTGCATTCTAGTGCATAGTGCATTCTAGTGTATAGTGCATTCTAGTGAATAGTGCATTTGAGTGTATAGTGCATTCTAGTGTATAGTGCATTCTAGTGAATAGTGCATTCTAGTGAATAGTGCATTCTAATGCATAGTGCATTCTAGTGAATAGTGCATTCTAGTGCATAGTGCATTCTAGTGTATAGTGCATTCTAGTGAATAGTGCATTCTAATGCATAGTGCATTCTAGTGAATAGTGCTTTCTAGTGCATTCTAGTGTATAGTGCATTCTAATGCATAGTGCATTCTAATGCATAGTGCATTCTAGTGAATAGTGCATTCTAATGCATAGTGCATTCTAGTGCATAATGCATTCTAGTGCATAGTGCATTCTAGTGTATAGTGCATTCTAGTGTATAGTGCATTCTAGTGAATAGTGCATTCTAGTGAATAGTGCATTCTAGTGCATAGAGCATTCTAGTGAATAGTGCATTCTAGTGCATAGTGCATTCTAGTGCATAGTGCATTCTAGTGCATAGTGCATTCTAGTGAATAGTGCATTCGAGTGTATAGTGCATTCTAGTGTATAGTGCATTCTAATGCATAGTGCATTCTAGTGAATAGTGCATTCTAGTGCATAGTGCATTCTAATGCATAGTGCATTCTAGTGCATAGTGCATTCTAATGCATAGTGCATTCTAGTGAATAGTGCATTCTAGTGTATAGTGCATTCTAATGCATAGTGCATTCTAGTGAATAGTGCATTCTAGTGCATAGTGTATTCTAAGCATAGTGCATTCTAGTGAATAGTGCATTCTAGTGTATAGTGCATTCTAATGCATAGTGCATTCTAGTGAATAGTGCATTCTAGTGAATAGTGCATTCTAGTGCATAGTGCATTCTAATGCATAGTGCATAGTGCATTCAAGTGTATAGTGCATTCTAGTGTATTCTAATGCATAGTGCATTCTAGTGTATAGTGCATTCTAGTGAATAGTGCATTCTAGTGAATAGTGCATTCTAGTGCATAGTGCATTCTAATGCATAGTGCATTCTAGTGCATAGTGCATTCTAATGCATAGTGCATAGTGCATTCTAGTGCATAGTGCATTCTAGTGCATAGTGCATAGTGCATTCTAGTGTATAGTGCATTCTAGTGTATTCTAATGCATAGTGCATTCTAGTGAATAGTGCATTCTAGTGAATAGTGCATTCTAATGCATAGTGCATTCTAGTGTATTCTAATGCATAGTGCATTCTAGTGCATAGTGCATTCTAGTCCATTCTAGTGCATACTAGTGCATTCTAGTACATTCTAGTGCATTCTAGTCCATTCTAGTGCATACTAGTGCATTCTAGTCCATTCTAGTCCATTGTAGTGCATTCAGGTCTGTGTTCTGGCAGTGCATTTTCTTCACAGCAGACCAACATAGGCTGCTTCTGTTCAGAACAACCCAGGGTTTGACACCATGTCACCTGGTAACATTAAACATAGTGATTATAGTGTACATTGATAATGTTATGACTACAATTGATATATATACAGAACAAAAATATAAACGCTACATGCAACTATTTCAAATATTTGACTGAGTTACAGTTCATATAAGAAAATCAGTCAATTAGGCCCAAATGTATGGATTTCGCATGACTGGGCAGAGGCACTGTCGCGAATCCCGCTTCCTGAGTCTGTGTTTGCCTGTGTTTCTGTCCTGGAGTGTGTTTCCGGTGTCCTGGAACGCACCCTGTCTGGTTGCCAGGCGAATTAGCTTGTTGGGAGATCGATGTTCACCCGCACCTGTATCCCATCAGTAATCTGCACACCTGTCCTGATCATCACCGCTCCCCTTCAAAAGCTCTGACCTGACATCCATTCCCTGCCGGATCGTTAGCCATGAACAGTATGTTGTGTCCACGAACCAGCCTCCAGTTTACAGAGTTTGTTTTGTTTTATTGTTTTGTACGTCTTGCTTTCCTTTAACTTACCGCTGTTTGTTTTGTCTACAGCCATTCACCCGGAACCCCATACCCCATCCCTGTCACACCCCATCCCTGACATACCCCATCCCTGACATACCCCATCCCTGACATACCCCATCCCTGTCACACCCCATCCCTGACATACCCCATCCCTGACATACCCCATCCCTGTCATACCCCATCCCTGACATACCCCATCCCTGTCATACCCCATCCCTGTCATACCCCATCCCTGACATACCCCATCCCTGTCATACCCCATCCCTGTCATACCCCATCCCTGTCATACCCCATCCCTGTCATACCCCATCCCTGTCATACCCCATCCCTGACATACCCCATCCCTGTCATACCCCATCCCTGTCATACCCCATCCCTGTCATACCCCATCCCTGACATACCCCATCCCTGACATACCCCATCCCTGTCATACCCCATCCCTGACATACCCCATCCCTGACATACCCCATCCCTGTCATACCCCATCCCTGACATACCCCATCCCTGACATACCCCATCCCTGTCATACCCCATCCCTGTCATACCCCATCCCTGTCATACCCCATCCCTGTCATACCCCATCCCTGACATACCCCATCCCTGACATACCCCATCCCTGTCATACCCCATCCCTGTCATACCCCATTCCTGTCATATCCCATCCCTGTCTGCTCGTCGCCAGTGTGTTGTTATCCATTGGATCAGCCTGTCCACTCCCATCAACCCACCTCCGCTGCCCGCTCCTCCACCCGGAACTATCTACCTCCACGTTCTCATTGATTAATAAATACTCACCATCTTTATACTCACCTTGTCCTGGTCTGCTTCTGGGTCCAATTCTGGTGAACCCTGACAGGCACAGCTATTGGTGGGCCTGGGAGGGCGTAGGCCACCCAACTTGGCAGCCAGGCCCACCCACTGGGGAGCCAGACGCAGCCTATCATAATTAGTTTTTCCCCACAAAAGGGCCCAACGTCAACAGTGAAGAGGCGACTCCAGGATGGACTCCAGTGTCTGTGTTCTTTAGCCCATCTTCATCTTTTCTTTTTATTGGCCAGTCTGAGATATGGCGTTTTCTTTGCAACTCTGCCTAGAAGGCCAGCATCCCGGAGTCGCCTCTTCATTTGTTGATGTTGAGACTGGTGTTTTGCGGGTACTTTTCAATGAAGCTGCTAGTTGAGGACTTGTGAGGCGTCTGTTTCTCAAACTAGACAATAATATACTTGTCCTCTTGCTCAGTTTGTACTGTTCTGTGAAGGGAGTAGTACACAGCATTGTACGTGATCTTCAGTTTTTGGGGAATTTCTCACATTTCCTTCATTTCTCAGAACAAGAAAAGACTAACGAATTTCAGAAGAAGGGTCTTTGTTTCTGGCCATTTTGAGCCAGTAATCGAACCCACAAATACTGATGCTCAAGATACTCAACTAGACTAAAGAAAGCCAGATTTATTGCTTCTTTAATCAGCACAACAGTTTTCAGCTGTGCTAACATAATTGCAAAATAGTTTTCTAATGATCAATTAGCCTTTTAAAATGATCAACATGGATTGGGCTAACCCAACGTGCCATTAGAACACAGGAGGGATGGTTGCTGAGAATGGACCTCTGTAAGCCTATGTAGATTTCCCATTAAAATAAATCTGCCGTTTCCAGCTACAGTCATTTACAACATTAATGTCTACACTGTATTTCTGCTCAATTGGATATTTTAATGGACAAAGAAAAGGTGACTTTCTTTAAAAAACAAGGACATTTCTAAACTTTTGAATATAATATATATATATATATATATATATATACATAAATACATATACACATATACATATACACACATATACATATACACACATATACATATACACACATATACATATACACACACATATACATATATATATATACATATACACACACACACACACACACACACACAGTGGGGCAAAAAAAGTATTCAGTCAGACACCAATTGTGCAAGTTCTCCCACTTAGGAAGATGAGAGAGGCCTGTAATTTTCATCATAGGTACACTTCAAAAAAATCCAGAAAATCACATTGTAGGATTTTTTATGAATTTATTTGCAAATTATGGTGGAAAATAAGTATTTGGTCACCTACAAACAAGCAAGATTTCTGGCTCTCACAGACCTGTAACTTCTTTAAGAGGCTCCTCTGTCCTCCACTCGTTACCTGTATTAAGGGCACCTGTTTGAACTTGTTATCAGTATAAAAGACACCTGTCCACAACCTCAAACAGTCACACTCCAAACTCCACTATGGCCAAGACCAAAGAGCTGTCAAAGGACACCAGAAACAAAATTGTAGACCTGCACCAGGCTGGGAAGACTGAATCTGCAATAGGTAAGCAGCTTGGTTTGATGAAATCAACTGTGGGAGCAATTATTAGGAAATGGAAGACATACAACACCACTGATAATCTCCCCCGATCTGGGGCTCCACGCAAGATCTCATCCCTGTGGGGTCAAAATGATCACAAGAACGGTGAGCAAAAATCCCAGAACCACACGGTGGGACCTAGTGAATGACCTGCAGAGAGCTGGGACCAAAGTAACAAAGCCTACCATCAGTAACACACTCCGCCACCAGGGACTCAAATCCTGCAGTGCCAGACGTGTCACCCTGCTTAAGCCAGTACATGTTCAGGCCCGTCTGAAGTTTGCTAGAGAGCATTTGGATGATCCAGAAGAAGATTGGGAGAATGTCATATGGTCAGATGAAACCAAAATATAACGTTTTGGTAAAAACTCAACTTGTCGTGTTTGGAGGACAAAGAACGCCGAGTTGCATCCAAAGAACACCATACCTACTGTGAAGTATGGGGGTGGAAACATCATGCTTTGGGGCTGTTTTTCTGCAAAGGGACCAGGACGACTGATCCGTGTAAAGGAAAGAATGAATGGGGCCATGTATCGTGAGATTTGGAGTGAAAACCTCCTTCCTTCAGCAAGGGCATTGAAGATGCAACGAAGGAGTGGCTTCGTAAGAAGCATTTCAAGGTCCTGGAGTGGCCGAGCTAGTCTCCAGATCTCAACCCCATAGAAAATCTTTGGAGGGAGTTGAAAGTCAGTGCTGCCCAGCAACAGCCCCAAAACATCACTGCTCTAGAGGAGATCTGCATGGAGGAATGGGCCAAAATACCAGCAACAGTGTGTGAAAAAAATGGTGAAGACTTACAGCTAACGTTTGACCTCTGTCATTGCCAACAAAGTGTATGTAACAAAGTATTGAGATAACTTTTGTTATTGACCAAATACTTATTTTTCCACCATAATTTGCAAGTAAATTCATTAAAAATCATTCTCATTTTGTCTGTCATAATTGAAGTGTACCTGTGATGAAAATTACAGGCCTCTCATCTTTTTAAGTGGGAGAACTTGCACAATTGGTGGCTGACTAAATACTTTTTTGCCCCACTGTAAATTTATTCCCATGGGCCTCTTGCCTCTTGCCTAAGCACCCCCCAGGGTCCTTCCCCTTCCCCCCTGGGAACAAATGAAACAGAATATTAAACAATCCACTTCACAACAAAACTGAGAAAAAAAACTAACTCAGGCCATTAAAGAAGCTCTGACAAGCAACAAACACAGACCATACCAAAGCTGCTACCAACAACAACTAACATAGTACATACCAACGACCAACACGCTATACCCCTCAGCCATCAACCTCCTCTCTCAGCAATGATATATATCACAATCAATCTCTACCCTGAACAACAGAACACTGGCTTTTATAGCTTTAGAAGGCATTGGAAATTGGAGACAGCTGCGTCCTGACGAGGGGGCAGGGTCAGCTCTCCAATTAATCGTGGAGTCGACCAATCAGCTGCTGGGGGATTTCAGGAAGCCATCTCCTGAAACACTCAAATACACAAACTACAACACAGAAACTGGGGAACGTAACAAATGTCGTGGAAATTTCCTCTATTTACCAAATCATGGGAGCAAACCACACACACACAAGTCAGAGTTAGTTATAAAAGTCCATCTTTAATTATATGAGCTCTATCACAATCCTGTGACTCTCAGATAAATTCAGTGTCTCTCAGTGAATTCTTAATTCTTTTAATAGCAAAGACACACATAGTCAGACAGCATATACATAATTCATCGTTCAGCTTTGTCTCCTTTCCCAAACCCCAGAACCATAAACCAAAATCCTCCATATCAACTTGTCATTTAGATTCATCCAAATCAAAATACAACCTCCTGGACAAACTCACGGAGAGGAGAATGAGGCTATAGGTTAAGATAAAAGCAACATTAGAGGGAGCATAGAATGATTCCAGACACTGCAACCCTCCTTTCCCTACTGGGAAAGGTAGGGAGTAAAATATATGTTTACACATGATGACACTTTGACCTCTCCCCTCTCTGTGGCCCATGCAACTTAGTTTTGACACAGAACAGATAACTGCAACCTCGCCACAGTATTATACAAAAATACCATTCTGATGAGAATTAACTTACACACATTTGATGAATATTAAACATTTTACATATGTTACCAACAAATTCTGAATCTTCCACGACACAAGCAACCTGCAGATTCATGCAGGGTAGTAACGTTATGGTTCATTGTTTAGCTATCTACAGGCTATCTACTTGCCAACTACTGTTTGAGTTGTGATTATGGTTCATTATTTATTTAGCTAGCTACATGTCTAAACAAAAGACTCCAATGTGCAAGTAACCATTTCAATAGAATGTTCATGATGTCACTGCGACAACTGTTGATAGACGTAGCTGGTAAATTGGCTCTGGTTATCTACTCCGAATTCAGAGCGCTCTCGTCTGAGTGTGCCAGAGCGCAGATTAACTGATAAATTTACCAACGCTCAACACTTGTTGAATATGGCCGGGGTCTGTAAACGTTGGCAAAAAAGTACAATTAAATTGTTGTCAGTTACAGTCACCAACACTCTGGATAACATGAAAACAGCCGAACTCTGCTGGGTTGGGTGAAATGGTCAGAGTGAGGTGTTCTCTCATTTGTATCTGGAAGTAGCTAGCAAGCTAGCCAGTTATCTCGGGTGTTTGGCTACTGTTGTTAGGCCAGAACGCTCGGATCAACCCTACTCCTCGGCCAGAGCGACCAGTGTGTGCTCTGAACGCCAAGAGAGAGAAACGCTCAGAATTTATGAACAGACAGTCTGACAAGTTTACTAATGCCCAGAGCACAGTGTGGAACTCCAGATTAAATTTACGACACACCCGTAGTATAAACCAGCCTTTAGTCTTGAAATCTTTGGTTGTTAAGTACATGGCCTCACGTGTGAATCCTTGAACATATGGGTGGGGCTAAAGCTTAAGAGGGTGTGCACGATGCTGAATGGGTTTTGACAAAGAAGAGCTCAACAGTAGGTAACAAAACATTCAAGGGCCATTTTCTCTTTTTTTTAGCAACTCAAAGCAGAATAACTTTCCCATTTTCGAGCTTGGCTTTCAGAGTCCCTACTCCATCTCCAATGTAAAAAACACAATTTCAAATGTTGCTTCAAAAGACCGAATAGAGGTGGTCCTTCTCATTTTTGCAAAAAAATAATCAATAAAGAAATATTATATGTACATAAATACATCATCCTGAGCCACTTTGTTGAAGCACATTTCAAATCAAATAAATTCAAATCAAAATCAAATCAAATTTTATTTGTCACATACACATGGTTAGCAGATGTTAATGCGAGTGTAGCGAAATGCTTGTGCTTCTAGTTCCGACAATGCAGTAATAACCAACAAGTAATCTAACTAACAATTCCAAAACTACTGTCTTATACACAGTGTAAGGGGATAAAGAATATGTACATAAAGATATATGAATGAGTGATTGGTACAGAGCAGCATAGGCAAAATACAGTAGATGGTATCGAGTACAGTATATACATATGAGATGGGTATGTAAACAAAGTGGCATAGTTAAAGTGGCTAGTGATACATGTATTACGTAAGGATGCAGTAGATGATATAGAGTACAGTATATACGTATGCATATGAGATGAATAATGTAGGGTATGTAACATTAGGGAGCATTGTTTAACCTCATAGTCCGCCCCATCCCGCATGCGGTCGCGTTACTACAGCCTCAAGCTCATTACCATAACGCAACGTTAGCGATTTCTAAAAATCGCAAATGAAATGTAATAAATATGCCTGCTCTCAAGCTTATCCTTTTCTTAACAATCCTGTCGTCTCAGATTTTCAAAATATGCTTTAGAACCAGAGAAAATCAAAAATGTGTGTAAGAGTGGTGATAGCTAGCTTAGCATTTAGCGTTAGCATTTAGCACGCAACATATTCACAAAAACCAGCAAAGGGATCAAATAAAATAATTTACCTTTGAAGAACTTCAGATGTTTCAATGAGGAGACTCTCAGTTACATAGCAGATGTCCAGTTTTTCCTGAAAGATTCTTGTGTAGGACACAGGGCTCCGGGCAGCCGAGCGGAAATGGAGGAAAACTCGCCTCCCTGCGGACCTGGCATCCTTTCACTCCCTCCTCTCTACATTTTCCTCCTCTGGCTCTGCTGCTAAAGCCACTTTCTACCATTCTAAATTCCAAGCATCTGCCTCTAACCCTAGGAAGCTCTTTGCCACCTTCTCCTCCCTCCTGAATCCCCCCTTCCTCCCTCTCTGCAGATGACTTCGTCAACCATTTTGAAAAGAAGGTCGACGACATCCGATCCTCGTTTGCTAAGTCAAACGACACCGCTGGTTCTGCTCACACTGCCCTACCCTATGCTCTGACCTCTTTCTCCCTCTCTCTCCAGATGAAATCTCGCGTCTTGTGACGGCCGGCCGCCCAACAACCTGCCCGCTTGACCCTATCCCCTCCTCTCTTCTCCAGACCATTTCCGGAGACCTTCTCCCTTACCTCACCTCGCTCATCAACTCATCCCTGACCGCTGGCTACGTCCTTCCGTCTTCAAGAGAGCGAGAGTTGCACCCCTTCTGAAAAAACCTACACTCGATCCCTCCGATGTCAACAACTACAGACCAGTATCCCTTCTCTTTTTATCTCCAAAACTCTTGAGCGTGCCGTCCTTGGCCAGCTCTACCGCTATCTCTCTCAGAATGACCTTCTTGATCCAAATCAGTCAGGTTTCAAGACTAGTCATTCAACTGAGACTGCTCTTCTCTGTATCACGGAGGCGCTCCGCACTGCTAAAGCTAACTCTCTCTCCTCTGCTCTCATCCTTCTAGACCTATCGGCTGCCTTCGATACTGTGAACCATCAGATCCTCCTCTCCACCCTCTCCGAGTTGGGCATCTCCGGCGCGGCCCACGCTTGGATTGCGTCCTACCTGACAGGTCGCTCCTACCAGGTGGCGTGGCGAGAATCTGTCTCCTCACCACGCGCTCTCACCACTGGTGTCCCCCAGGGCTCTGTTCTAGGCCCTCTCTTATTCTCGCTATACACCAAGTCACTTGGCTCTGTCATAACCTCACATGGTCTCTCCTATCATTGCTATGCAGACGACACACAATTAATCTTCTCCTTTCCCCCTTCTGATGACCAGGTGGCGAATCGCATCTCTGCATGTCTGGCAGACATATCAGTGTGGATGACGGATCACCACCTCAAGCTGAACCTCAGCAAGACGGAGCTCCTCTTCCTCCCGGGGAAGGACTGCCCGTTCCATGATCTCGCCATCACGGTTGACAACTCCATTGTGTCCTCCTCCCAGAGCGCTAAGAACCTTGGCGTGATCCTGGACAACACCCTGTCGTTCTCAACTAACATCAAGGCGGTGTCCCGTTCCTGTAGGTTCATGCTCTACAACATCCGCAGAGTACGACCCTGCCTCACACAGGAAGCGGCGCAGGTCCTAATCCAGTCACTTGTCATCTCCCGTCTTGGTTACTGCAACTCGCTGTTGGCTGGGCTCCCTGCCTGTGCCATTAAACCCCTACAACTCATCCAGAACGCCGCAGCCCGTCTGGTGTTCAACCTTCCCAAGTTCTCTCACGTCACCCCGCTCCTCCGCTCTCTCCACTGGCTTCCAGTTGAAGCTCGCATCCGCTACAAGACCATGGTGCTTGCCTATGGAGCTGTGAGGGGAACGGCACCTCAGTACCTCCAGGCTCTGATCAGGCCCTACACCCAAACAAGGGCACTGCGTTCATCCACCTCTGGCCTGCTCGCCTCCCTACCACTGAGGAAGTACAGTTCCCGCTCAGCCCAGTCAAAAACTGTTCGCTGCTCTGGCCCCCCAATGGTGGAACAAACTCCCTCACGACGCCAGGACAGCGGAGTCAATCTCCACCTTCCGGAGACACCTGAAACCCCACCTCTTCAAGGAATACCTAGGATAGGGTAAGTAATCCTTCTCACCCCCCCCCCCTAAAAAGATTTAGATGCACTATTGTAAAGTGGCTGTTCCACTGGATGTCATAAGATGTATGCACCAATTTGTAAGTCGCTCTGGATAAGAGCGTCTGCTAAATTACTTAAATGTAAATGTAAATGTAAATGTAAATGACACAACGTTCCGTTTTGTTACTATGCATTTGGCTACCGAAACTAACCGAAAATTCAGTCACCTACACGTCAAACTTTTTTCAGAATTAACTCCATAATATCGACTGAAACATGGAAAACGTTGTTTGAATCAATCCTCAAGGTGTTTTGTCATATATCTCTTCATTGAAATGCCGTCCCTGGAAGCCTGCATTCTTCTCTGATTCGGATGGAAAAATACTGGTAGCTGACTTTTGCGCACCAATTTCCACGCAGACACCGTGCGGGACACTTGGCAATTGTAGTCTCTTATGGTCAATCTTCCAATGATATGCCTACAAATACGTCACAATGCTGCAGACACCTTGGGGAAACGATAGAAAGTGTCCGTTCATTCCTGTCGCATTCACAGCCATATAAGGCGATCATGGAAAACGTAGCTTCAGAAATCCTGTTCATTTCCTGGGCGCTCAAACATCTTGGTTTTGCCTGAAGCTTTTGTTCAACGGCACTCACAGTGAAAATCTTTGCAGTTCTGGAAACGTCAGAGTGTCTTCTTTCCAAAACTATCAATTCCAAGCATAGTCGAGCATCTTTTCGTGAAAAAATATTGCGCTTAAAACAGGCACGTCTTTTTATCCAAAAATGAAATAATGCCCCTAGTGGACTAACAGGTTAAAGTGGCTCGTGATATATTTTACATCATTTCCCATCAATTCCCATTATTAAAGTGGCTGGAGTTGAGTCAGTGTGTTGGCAGCAGCCACTCAATGTTAGTGGTGGCTGTTTAACAGTCTGATGGCCTTGAGATAGAAGATGTTTTTCTGTCTCTCGGTCCCAGCTTTGATGCACCTGTACTGACCTCGCCTTCTGGATGATAGCGGGGTGAACAGGCAGTGGCTCGGGTGGTTGTTGTCCTTGATGATCTTTATTGCCTTCCTGTAACATTGGGTGGTGTAGGTGTCCTGGAGGGCAGGTAGTTTGCCCCCGGTGATGCGTTGTGCAGACCTCACTACCCTCTGGAGAGCCTTACGGTTGTGGGCGGAGCAGTTGCCGTACCAGGCGGTGATACAGCCCGCCAGGATGCTCTCGATTGTGCATCTGTAGAAGTTTGTGAGTGCTTTTGGTGACAAGCCAAATTTCTTCAGCTTCCTGAGGTTGAAGAGGCGCTGCTGCGCCTTCTTCACGATGCTGTCTGTGTGAGTGGCCAATTCAGTTTGTCTGTGATGTGTATGCCGAGGAACTTAAGACTTACTACATTCTCCACTACTGTTCCATCGATTTGGATAGGGGGGTGTTCCCTCTGCTGTTTCCTGAAGTCCACAATCATCTCCTTAGTTTTGTTGACGTTGAGTGTGAGGTTATTTTCCTGACACCACACTCCGAGGGCCCTCACCTCCTCCCTGTAGGCCGTCTCGTCGTTGTTGGTAATCAAGCCTACCACTGTTGTGTCGTCCGCAAACTTGATGATTGAGTTGGAGGCGTGCGTGGCCACGCAGTCGTGGGTGAACACGGAGTACAGGAGAGGGCTCAGAACGCACCCTTGTGGGGCCCCAGTGTTGACGATCAGCGGGGTGGAGATGTTGCAGTGTGGTTGAGATTGCATCGTCTGTGGACCAATTTGGGCGGTAAGCAAATTGGAGTGGGTCTAGGGTGTCAGGTAGGGTGGAGGTGATATGGTCCTTGACTAGTCTCTCAAAGCACTTCATGATGACGGAAGTGAGTGCTACGGGGCGGTAGTCGTTTAGCTCAGTTACCTTAGCTTTCTTGGGAACAGGAACAATGGTGGCCCTCTTGAAGCATGTGGGAACAGCAGACTGGTATAGAGATTGATTGAATACGTCCGTAAACACACCGGCCAGCTGGTCTGCGCATGCTCTGAGGGCGCGGCTGGGGATGCCGTCTGGGCCTGCAGCCTTGCAAGGGTTAACACGTTTAAATGTCTTACTCACCTCGGCTGCAGTGAAGGAGAGTCTGCATGTTTTCATTGCAGGCCGTGTCAGTGGCACTGTATTGTCCTCAAAGCGGGCAAAACAGTTATTTAGTCTGCCTGGGAGCAAGACATCCTGGTCCGTGACTGGGCTGGTTTTCTTCTTGTAGTCCGTGATTGACTGTAGACCCTGCCACATACCTCTTGTGTCTGAGCCGTTGAATTGAGATTCTACTTTGTCTCTATACTGACGCTTAGCTTGTTTGATAGCCTTGCGGAGGGAATAGCTGCACTGTTTGTATTCGGTCATGTTACCAGTCACCTTGCCCTGATTAAAAGCAGTGGTTCGCGCATTCAGTTTCACGCGAATGCTGCCATCAATCCACGGTTTCTGGTGAGGAATGTTTTAATCGTTGCTATGGGAACGACATCTTCAACGCACGTTCTAATGAACTCGCACACCGAATCAGCGTATTCGTCAATGTTGTTATCTGACGCAATACGAAACATATCCCAGTCCACGTGATGGAAGCAGTCTTGGAGTGTGGAGTCAGCTTGGTCGGACCAGTGTTGGACAGACCTCAGCGTGGGAGCTTCTTGTTTTAGTTTCTGTCTGTAGGCAGGGATCAACAAAATGGAGTCGTGGTCAGCTTTTCCGAAAGGGGGGCGGGGCAGGGCCTTATATGCGTCGCGGAAGTTAGAGTAACAATGATCCAAGGTTTTTCCACCCCTGGTTGCGCAATCGATATGCTGATAAAATTTAGGGAGTCTTGTTTTCAGATTAGCCTTGTTAAAATCCCCAGCTGCAATGAATGCAGCCTCGGGATAAATGGATTCCAGTTTACAAAGAGTCAAATAAAGTTCGTTCAGAGCCATCGATGTGTCTGCTTGGGGGGGAATATATATTATAATCAAAGAGAATTATCTTGGTAGATAATGCGGTTGACATTTGATTGTGAGGAATTCTAAATCAGGTGAACAGAAGGATTTGAGTTCCTGTTTGTTTCTTTCATCACACCATGTCTCGTTAGCCATAAGGCATATGCCCCCGCCCCTCTTCTTACCAGAAAGATGTTTGTTTCTATCGGCGCGATGCGGGGAGAAACCCGCTGGCTGCACTGCCTCCGATAGCGTCTCTCCAGTGAGCCATGTTTCCGTGAAGCAAAGAACGTTACAGTCTCTGATGTCCCTCTGGAATGCTACCCTTGCTCGGATTTCATCAACCTTGTTGTCAAGAGACTGGACATTGGCGAGAAGAATGCTAGGGAGTGGTGCACGATGTGCCCGTCTCCGGAGTCTGACCAGAAGACCGCCTCGTTTCCCTCTTTTACGGAGTCGTTTTTTTGGGTCGCCGCATGGGATCCATTCAGTTGTCCTGGTTGAAAGGCAGAACACAGGATCCGCGTTGCGAAAATCATATTCTTGGTCGTACTGATGGTGAGTTGACGCTGATCTTATATTCAGTAGTTCTTCTCGACTGTATGTAATGAAACCTAAGATGACCTGGGGTACTAATGTAAGAAATAACACACAAAAAAAACTGCATAGTTTCCTAGGAACGCGAAGCGAGGCGGCCATCTCTGTCGGCGCCGGAAGTACTGGCAGTGATTACATCCGTAAGTCTTTCTGGGTAAGTCTCTAAGGGTGATTAGAGCTGTGCATCTTTCTGGGTAAGTCTCTAAGAGCTTTCCACACCTGGATTATGCAACATTTGGCCATTACTATTTTCAAAATATGTCAAGCCTTTTCAGGTCTTGCTATAGATTTTTAAGTCGATTTAAGTCAAAACTGTAACTTGACCAATCAGGAACATTCATTGTCTCCTTGGTAAGAAACTCCAGCATACTATTAGCCTTGTTTTAGGTTATTGTCCTGCTGAAAGGTGAATTTATCTCCCAGTGTCTGATGGAAAGCAGACAGAACCAGGTTTTCCTCTAGGATTTTGCCTGTGCTTAGCTCTATTCCATTTATTTTTTTTTATCCTGAACATTTCCCCAGTCTTTAACGATTACAAGCATACCCATAACATGATGCAGCCAGCACCATGCTTGAATAAATGAAGAGTGGTACTCAGTGAGGTGTTGTATTGGAATTTGCCCCAAACATAACACTGTATTCAGGACAAAAAGGTAATTGGTTTGCCACATTTTTGGAGAATTACTTTAGTGTTTCGAATATTTTATTAGGAACTACAATGTTGTTGAACCACCTAATTGTTTTCCTATCAAAGCCATTAAACTCTGTAACTGTTTTAAAGTCACCATTGGCCTCATGGTGAAATCCCTGAGTGGTTTCCTTCCTCTCCAGCAACTGAGTTTGGAAGGACGCCTGTATCTTTGTAGTTGTAACGGCGTTCGTCTGTTGAAGGAGAGTCAGACCAAAATGCAGCGTGGTGGTTACTCATGTTCTTTAATGAAGAATAGTGATACATGAAATAACTATAAATATACAAAACAACAAACGGAACGAGAAAACCTATCACAACCTATCTGGTGAACACTACACAGAGACAGGAACAATCACCCACAAAATACACAGTGAAACCCAGGCTACCTAAATACGGTTCCCAATCAGAGACAACGAGAATCACCTGACTCTGATTGAGAACCGCCTCATGCAGCCATAGACTACGTAGACACAGACTACGTAGCCATAGACTACGTAGAAATCATGTTAAACACAAATGGTGTGTCCATGCAACTTATTATGTGACTTGTCAAGCACATTTTTACTACTTGCCTTAACAAAGGGGTTGAATACTTATTGACTCAAGACATTGAAGCTTTTCATTATTTATTAATTAGTAAACTTTCCGAGAAACAGAATTCCACTTTGACATTATGGAATTATTATTATTATTATATTATATATTATATTATATAATTATTATTATTTGTGTTTAAGTTTAAGTGACAAAAAAATATATAAAGTGTATCAATTTTTCAATTCAGCAAAAATGTGGAAAAAGCCAAGGGGTGTGAATACTTTCTGACAGCTCCAGACGACTAGTTTTTTAAATCATATGAGCAAATGAGCACTTTATTTGGAACGCTAACACAGACATTAATAAACGTTTATTTAATTAATATAAGTTTCAGCCTTTTTTCAGCCTCTTTTAAACAAAGCTAGTTACAATTAGAACGTTATCCTCCAGAAAAGACAAATATAGTACATCCAAAAGATTGTGGATTAACTGTCGTAGCGACCGGGAGACCCATGGGGCTGCAAACAATGGGCCCAGCGTCGCCCAGGCTAGGGGAGGGTTTGGCCGGGCAGGGATATCCTTGTCCCATCGCGCAATAGCCACTACTGTGGCGGGCCGGGCACAGTGCACGCTGACACGGTCGCCAGGTGTACAGCGTTTCCTCCGACACATTGGTGCGGCTGGCCGGGTTAAGTGGGCATTGTGTCAGGAAGCAGCGCGGCTTGGTTGGGTCGTGTTTTGGAGGACGCACGGCTCTTGACCTTCACCTCTCCCGAGTCCGTACGGAAGTTGCAGCTATGAGACAAGACTCTAACTACCAATTGGATACCACAAAATTGGGTAAAATAATATATTTAAAGTATGTGGACATCCCCCAAATTAGTGGATTCTATTTCAGCCCTTGCTTACAGTTGTATAAAACTGAGCACATAGCAATGCAATCTCCATAGACAAACATTGGCAGTAGAACAGTCTTAGTGCAGAGCTCGTGGCACCATCATAGGATGCCACCTTTCCAAACAAGTCACTTTGTCAAATTTCTTTCCTGCTAGAGCTGCCCCGGTCAACTGCAAGTGCATTTATTGTGAAGTGGAAAATGTCTAGGAGCAACAATGGCTCAGCCTGCAAAGTGGTAGGCCACACAAGCTCACAGAACAGGAAGTGCTGAAGTGCGTAGCATGTCAAATCATCTGTCCTCGGTTGCAACACTCACTACCGAGCTCCAAACTGCCCCTGGAAGCAAACGTCAGCATATTAACTGTTTGTCGGGAGCGTCAAGAAATAGGAGCAGCCGCACACAAGCCTTTGGACTCTGGAAAAGTGGAAACTCGTTCTCTGGAGTGATGAATCATGCTTCACCATCTGGCAGTCCGAGGGATGAATTTGGGTTTGGCAGATGCCAGGAGATCCCTACCTGCCCGAATGCATAGTGCCAACTGTAACGTTTGGTGGAGGAGGAATAATGGTCTGGGGCTGTTTTTCATGGTTCAGGCTAGGCCCCTTGAAGTGAAATCTTAACACTACAGCATTCAATGACATTTTAGATGATTAGTTGCTTCCAACTACAGCCCCCCCCCCATGCACAAACCGAGGTCCATACAGAAATGGTTTGTCGAGATCAGTGTGGAAGAACTTGACTGACCTGCACAGAACCCTGAACTCAACCCCATCGAACACCTTTGGGATGAATCGGAACGCCGTCTGCGAGCCAGGAGGCCTAATCGTCCCCGACCTCACTAATGCTCCTGTGGCTGTATGGAAACAAGTCTCTGCAGCAATGTTCCAACATCTAGTGGAAAGCCTTCCCAGAAGAGTGGAGGCTGTTATAGCAGCAATGATCCATCATCTAGTGGAAAGCCTTCCCAGAAGAGTGGAGGCTGTTATAGCAGCAATGATCCATCATCTAGTGGAAAGCCTTCCCAGAAGAGTGGAGGCTGTTATAGCAGCAATGTTCCATCATCTAGTGGAAAGCCTTCCCAGAAGAGTGGAGGCTGTTATAGCAGCAATGTTCCAACATCTAGTGGAAAGCCTTCCCAGAAGAGTGGAGGCTGTTATAGCAGCAATGTTCCAACATCTAGTGGAAAGCCTTCCCAGAAGAGTGGAGGCTGTTATAGCAGCAATGTTCCAACATCTAGTGGAAAGCCTTCCCAGAAGAGTGGAGGCTGTTATAGCAGCAATGTTCCATCATCTAGTGGAAAGCCTTCCCAGAAGAGTGGAGGCTGTTATAGCAGCAATGTTCCAACATCTAGTGGAAAGCCTTCCCAGAAGAGTGGAGGCTGTTATAGCAGCAATGTTCCAACATCTAGTGGAAAGCCTTCCCAGAAGAGTGGAGGCTGTTATAGCAGCAATGTTCCAACATCTAGTGGAAAGCCTTCCCAGAAGAGTGGAGGCTGTTATAGCAGCAATGTTCCAACATCTGGTGGAAAGCCTTCCCAGAAGAGTGGAGGCTGTTATAGCAGCAATGTTCCAACATCTAGTGGAAAGCCTTCCCAGAAGAGTGGAGGCTGTTATAGCAGCAATGTTCCAACATCTAGTGGAAAGCCTTCCCAGAAGAGTGGAGGCTGTTATAGCAGCAATGTTCCAACATCTAGTGGAAAGCCTTCCCAGAAGAGTGGAGGCTGTTATAGCAGCAATGTTCCAACATCTAGTGGAAAGCCTTCCCAGAAGAGTGGAGGCTGTTATAGCAGCAATGTTCCAACATCTAGTGGAAAGCCTTCCCAGAAGAGTGGAGGCTGTTATAGCAGCAATGTTCCAACATCTAGTGGAAAGCCTTCCCAGAAGAGTGGAGGCTGTTATAGCAGCAATGTTCCAACATCTAGTGGAAAGCCTTCCCAGAAGAGTGGAGGCTGTTATAGCAGCAATGTTCCAACATCTAGTGGAAAGCCTTCCCAGAAGAGTGGAGGCTGTTATAGCAGCAATGTTCCAACATCTAGTGGAAAGCCTTCCCAGAAGAGTGGAGGCTGTTATAGCAGCAATGTTCCAACATCTAGTGGAAAGCCTTCCCAGAAGAGTGGAGGCTGTTATAGCAGCAATGTTCCAACATCTAGTGGAAAGCCTTGCCAGAAGAGTGGAGGCTGTTATAGCAGCAATGTTCCATCATCTAGTGGAAA
>NW_026279156.1:0-43177 GCF_023373465.1 Oncorhynchus keta | reverse complement strand
GGCGATAGCTGCACCTCCCTCACCTCCTCTAAATGGTATCTTATTCTGACCATGGCTGTCCCGGCGATAGCTGCACCTCCCTCACCTCCTCTAAATGGTATCTTATTCTGACCCTGGCTATCCCGGCAATAGCTGCACCTCCCTCACCTCCTCTAAATGGTATCTTATTCTGACCCTGGCTGTCCCGGCGATAGCTGCACCTCCCTCACCTCCTCTAAATGGTATCTTATTCTGACCCTGGCTGTCCCGGCGATAGCTGCACCTCCCTCACCTCCTCTAAATGGTATCTTATTCTGACCCTGGCTGTCCCGGCGATAGCTGCACCTCCCCTCACCTCCTCTAAATGGTATCTTATTCTGACCCTGGCTGTCCCGGCGATAGCTGCACCTCCCTCACCTCCTCTAAATGGTATCTTATTCTGACCCTGGCTGTCCCGGCGATAGCTGCACCTCCCTCACCTCCTCTAAATGGTATCTTATTCTGACCCTGGCTGTCCCGGCGATAGCTGCACCTCCCTCACCTCCTCTAAATGGTATCTTATTCTGACCCTGGCTGTCCCGGCGATAGCTGCACCTCCCTCACCTCCTCTAAATGGTATCTTATTCTGACCCTGGCTGTCCCGGCGATAGCTGCACCTCCCTCACCTCCTCTAAATGGTATCTTATTCTGACCCTGGCTGTCCCGGCGATAGCTGCACCTCCCTCACCTCCTCTAAATGGTATCTTATTCTGACCCTGGCTGTCCCGACGATAGCTGCACCTCCCTCACCTCCTCTAAATGGTATCTTATTCTGACCCTGGCTGTCCCGACGATAGCTGCACCTCCCTCACCTCCTCTAAATGGTATCTTATTCTGACCCTGGCTGTCCCGGCGATAGCTGCACCTCCCTCACCTCCTCTAAATGGTATCTTATTCTGACCCTGGCTGTCCCGGCGATAGCTGCACCTCCCTCACCTCCTCTAAATGGTATCTTATTCTGACCCTGGCTGTCCCGGCGATAGCTGCACCTCCCTCACCTCCTCTAAATGGTATCTTATTCTGACCCTGGCTATCCCGGCAATAGCTGCACCTCCCTCACCTCCTCTAAATGGTATCTTATTCTGACCCTGGCTGTCCCGGCGATAGCTGCACCTCCCTCACCTCCTCTAAATGGTATCTTATTCTGACCCTGGCTGTCCCGGCGATAGCTGCACCTCCCTCACCTCCTCTAAATGGTATCTTATTCTGACCCTGGCTGTCCCGGCGATAGCTGCACCTCCCTCACCTCCTCTAAATGGTATCTTATTCTGACCCTGGCTGTCCCGGCGATAGCTGCACCTCCCTCACCTCCTCTAAATGGTATCTTATTCTGACCCTGGCTGTCCCGGCGATAGCTGCACCTCCCTCACCTCCTCTAAATGGTATCTTATTCTGACCCTGGCTGTCCCGGCGATAGCTGCACCTCCCTCACCTCCTCTAAATGGTATCTTATTCTGACCCTGGCTGTCCCGGCGATAGCTGCACCTCCCTCACCTCCTCTAAATGGTATCTTATTCTGACCCTGGCTGTCCCGGCGATAGCTGCACCTCCCTCACATCCTCTAAATTGTATCTTATTCTGACCCTGGCTGTCCCGGCGATAGCTGCACCTCCCTCACCTCCTCTAAATGGTATCTTATTCTGACCCTGGCTGTCCCGGCGATAGCTGCACCTTCCTCACCTCCTCTAAATGGTATCTTATTCTGACCCTGGCTGTCCCGGCGATAGCTGCACCTCCCTCACCTCCTCTAAATGGTATCTTATTCTGACCCTGGCTGTCCCGGCGATAGCTGCACCTCCCTCACCTCCTCTAAATGGTATCTTATTCTGACCCTGGCTGTCCCGGCGATAGCTGCACCTCCCTCACCTCCTCTAAATGGTATCTTATTCTGACCCTGGCTGTCCCGGCGATAGCTGCACCTCCCTCACCTCCTCTAAATGGTATCTTATTCTGACCCTGGCTGTCCCGACGATAGCTGCACCTCCCTCACCTCCTCTAAATGGTATCTTATTCTGACCCTGGCTGTCCCGACGATAGCTGCACCTCCCTCACCTCCTCTAAATGGTATCTTATTCTGACCCTGGCTGTCCCGGCGATAGCTGCACCTCCCTCACCTCCTCTAAATGGTATCTTATTCTGACCCTGGCTGTCCCGGCGATAGCTGCACCTCCCTCACCTCCTCTAAATGGTATCTTATTCTGACCCTGGCTGTCCCGACGATAGCTGCACCTCCCTCACCTCCTCTAAATGGTATCTTATTCTGACCCTGGCTGTCCCGGCGATAGCTGCACCTCCCTCACCTCCTCTAAATGGTATCTTATTCTGACCCTGGCTGTCCCGGCGATAGCTGCACCTCCCTCACCTCCTCTAAATGGTATCTTATTCTGACCCTGGCTGTCCCGGCGATAGCTGCACCTCCCTCACCTCCTCTAAATGGTATCTTATTCTGACCCTGGCTGTCCCGGCGATAGCTGCACCTCCCTCACCTCCTCTAAATGGTATCTTATTCTGACCCTGGCTGTCCCGGCGATAGCTGCACCTCCCTCACCTCCTCTAAATGGTATCTTATTCTGACCCTGGCTGTCCCGGCGATAGCTGCACCTCCCTCACCTCCTCTAAATGGTATCTTATTCTGACCCTGGCTGTCCCGGCGATAGCTGCACCTCCCTCACCTCCTCTAAATGGTATCTTATTCTGACCCTGGCTGTCCCGGCGATAGCTGCACCTCCCTCACCTCCTCTAAATGGTATCTTATTCTGACCCTGGCTGTCCCGGCGATAGCTGCACCTCCCTCACCTCCTCTAAATGGTATCTTATTCTGACCCTGGCTGTCCCGGCGATAGCTGCACCTCCCTCACCTCCTCTAAATGGTATCTTATTCTGACCCTGGCTGTCCCGGCGATAGCTGCACCTCCCTCACCTCCTCTAAATGGTATCTTATTCTGACCCTGGCTGTCCCGGCGATAGCTGCACCTCCCTCACCTCCTCTAAATGGTATCTTATTCTGACCCTGGCTGTCCCGGCGATAGCTGCACCTCCCTCACCTCCTCTAAATGGTATCTTATTCTGACCCTGGCTGTCCCGGCGATAGCTGCACCTCCCTCACCTCCTCTAAATGGTATCTTATTCTGACCCTGGCTGTCCCGGCGATAGCTGCACCTCCCTCACCTCCTCTAAATGGTATCTTATTCTGACCCTGGCTGTCCCGGCGATAGCTGCACCTCCCTCACCTCCTCTAAATGGTATCTTATCCTGACCCTGGCTGTCCCGACGATAGCTGCACCTCCCTCACCTCCTCTAAATGGTATCTTATTCTGACCCTGGCTGTCCCGACGATAGCTGCACCTCCCTCACCTCCTCTAAATGGTATCTTATTCTGACCCTGGCTGTCCCGGCGATAGCTGCACCTCCCTCACCTCCTCTAAATGGTATCTTATTCTGACCCTGGCTGTCCCGGCGATAGCTGCACCTCCCTCACCTCCTCTAAATGGTATCTTATTCTGACCCTGGCTGTCCCGACGATAGCTGCACCTTCCTCACCTCCTCTAAATGGTATCTTATTCTGACCCTGGCTGTCCCGGCGATAGCTGCACCTCCCTCACCTCCTCTAAATTGTATCTTATTCTGACCCTGGCTGTCCCGGCGATAGCTGCACCTCCCTCACCTCCTCTAAATGGTATCTTATTCTGACCCTGGCTGTCCCGGCGATAGCTGCACCTCCCTCACCTCCTCTAAATGGTATCTTATTCTGACTCTGGCTGTCCCGGCGATAGCTGCACCTCCCTCACCTCCTCTAAATGGTATCTTATTCTGACCCTGGCTGTCCCGGCGATAGCTGCACCTCCCTCACCTCCTCTAAATGGTATCTTATTCTGACCCTGGCTGTCCCGGCGATAGCTGCACCTCCCTCACCTCCTCTAAATGGTATCTTATTCTGACCCTGGCTGTCCCGGCGATAGCTGCACCTCCCTCACCTCCTCTAAATTGTATCTTATTCTGACCCTGGCTGTCCCGGCGATAGCTGCACCTCCCTCACCTCCTCTAAATGGTATCTTATTCTGACCCTGGCTGTCCCGGCGATAGCTGCACCTCCCTCACCTCCTCTAAATGGTATCTTATTCTGACTCTGGCTGTCCCGGCGATAGCTGCACCTCCCTCACCTCCTCTAAATGGTATCTTATTCTGACCCTGGCTGTCCCGGCGATAGCTGCACCTCCCTCACCTCCTCTAAATGGTATCTTATTCTGACCCTGGCTGTCCCGGCGATAGCTGCACCTCCCTCACCTCCTCTAAATGGTATCTTATTCTGACTCTGGCTGTCCCGGCGATAGCTGCACCTCCCTCACCTCCTCTAAATGGTATCTTATTCTGACCCTGGCTGTCCCGGCGATAGCTGCACCTCCCTCACCTCCTCTAAATGGTATCTTATTCTGACCCTGGCTGTCCCGACGATAGCTGCACCTCCCTCACCTCCTCTAAATGGATGCTTTTTTAAAACTGTTGCATAGTGTGTAGAATAGATATGGTACCTTGTATCTACATGATACAGGTGGGTTGAGGACACATGTCTAGACTGTAAACCTTCTTCCCCCCTGGTACCTTATATGCAGCTGTCTAATCTTTCCGGAATTTTAGTCCTGGGTTAAAACCTGTTGAGTGTAGGGGGCAGTATTTTGATGTTTGGATGAAAAACGTACCCAAATGAAAATGCCTATTTCTCATGCCCAGAATCTCGAATATGCATTCGGATAGGGATAGATTGGGATAGATTGGGATAGAAAACATTCTAAAGTTTCCAAAACTGTCAAAATATTGTCTGGCGAAAACCTGAGGAAAATCCAACAAGGAAGTGCCTAAGAGAAACGAATCTCCCTGTTCCATTGCATGCCTTCCCTCCATTTAAAGGGATATCAACCAGATTCCTTTCTCTATGGCTTCCCCATGGTGTGAACAGTCTTTAGACATAGTTTCAGGCTTTTATGTTGAAAAATGAGCGAGAAAGATCACATTGCGTCAGTGGATGGCTGGGTGCCAGCAACGTTTTGCATGTGCAACAGCTTGGAGCAGACATTTTCAATCTCTCTCCTATTGAAGAAGCTACCCGGTTGAAATATTATCGATTATATATTGTAAAAACAACCTTATAAAAAACGTTTGACGTGTTTCTACGATCTTTACGGATGCTATTTGGAATTTTCATCTGCCCGGTTTCTGGACATAACGCACCAACGAAATGGAGGTATTTTGGATATAAAAATAATCTTTATGGAACAAAAGGAACATTTATTGTGTAACTGGGAGTCTCGTGAGTGCAAACATCCGAAGATCATCAAAGGTAAGCGATTTAATCTATTGCTTTTCTGACTTTCGTGACCAATCTACGGCTGCTAGTGTTTGAAATGTTTTATCTACTGAGAGAGATGTCCTTACATAAACGCTTGGATAGCTTTCACCAAAAATATTTATTGAAATCTGATGCGCCAGGTGGATTAACAACAAGCTAAACTGTGTTTTGCTATATTGCACTTGTGATTTCATGAAAATTAAATATTTTTAGTAATTTAATTTGAATTTGGCGCTCTGCAATTCAGCGGGTGTTGACGAAAATGATCCCGCTAACGGGATGGATGCATCAAGAAGATACCTGAGATTAGCAGCCGTCTAGATGACAACGAACAGTCAAGACAGTCCCCACGGTAATACCCAGCTCCTCCATGGATGATGGATTTAATGAAGATGCCCAGTTCTTCTCCTGTCTCCATGGACTTGTTGCCCTTCAGGCTGATGCCTAGACCAGCAGACCCTGTGTCAGTGTGGAGTGGAGAGAGAGAGAGAGAGAGAGAGAGAGAGAGAGAGAGAGAGAGAGAGAGAGAGAGAGAGAGAGAGAGAGAGAGAGAGAGAGAGAGAGAGAGAGAGAGAGAGAGAGAGAGAGAGAGAGAGAGAGAGAGAGAGAGAGAGAGAGAGAGAGAGAGGAGAGAGACAGAGAGACAGAGAGAGTGGAGACAGAGAGTGGAGAGAGACAGAGAGACAGAGAGACAGAGAGAGAGAGAGAGAGAGAGAGAGAGAGAGAGAGAGAGAGAGAGAGAGAGAGAGAGAGAGAGAGAGGGTTATAGGTCAACCCATCTGACCATGAATAATAATAGGCCTATTATTTCTTAAAGGACGTAAAAGGAGAACAAATAAAAGACTGAAACATGTTATAATGATGGAGTCAACCATGATTCACCAAACCATATTTTGAAAGAAAGTACTTTAACATATTTAACATTTCAGTCCATCTCCACTAACTGAAATAAATTGTAAAGATTTTTTTCTCGTATTAATAATGTTAAGGTAACAGCAGTACAGAAATACTCATGTGAAGGCCAAATTACACAGGAGGAACTTCTTGATACAATTAAAGACTTTAAGTCTGGGAAAACTCCAGGGTTGGATGGCCTACCAGTGGAGGTATACCAAACTCCAGGGTTGGAATGAATACCAGTGGAGGTAGACCAAACTCCAGGGTTGGATGGCATACCAGTGGAGGTATACCAAACTCCAGGGTTGGAATGAATACCAGTGGATGGATACCAAACTCCAGGGCTGGATGACATACCAGTGGAGGTATACCAAACTCCAGGGTTGGAATGAATACCAGTGGAGGTAGACCAAACTCCAGGGTTGGAAGGAATACCAGTGGAGGTAGACCAAACTCCAGGGTTGGAAGGAATACCAGTGGAGGTAGACCAAACTCCAGGGTTGGAAGGAATACCAGTGGAGGTATACCAAACTCCAGGGTTGGAAGGAATACCAGTGGAGGTAGACCAAACTCCAGGGTTGGAATGAATACCAGTGGAGGTATACCAAACTCCAGGGTTGGAATGAATACCAGTGGAGGTATACCAAACTCCAGGGTTGGAAGGAATACCAGTGGAGGTAGACCAAACTCCAGGGTTGGAAGGAATACCAGTGGAGGTAGACCAAACTCCAGGGTTGGAAGGAATACCAGTGGAGGTAGACCAAACTCCAGGGTTGGATGGCATACCAGTGGAGGTAGACCAAACTCCAGGGTTGGAAGGAATACCAGTGGAGGTAGACCAAACTCCAGGGTTGGAAGGAATACCAGTGGAGGTAGACCAAACTCCAGGGTTGGAAGGAATACCAGTGGAGGTAGACCAAACTCCAGGGTTGGATGGCATACCAGTGGAGGTAGACCAAACTCCAGGGTTGGAAGGAATACCAGTGGAGGTAGACCAAACTCCAGGGTTGGATGGCATACCAGTGGAGGTAGACCAAACTCCAGGGTTGGAAGGAATACCAGTGGCGGTAGACCAAACTCCAGGGTTGGAAGGAATACCAGTGGAGGTAGACCAAACTCCAGGGTTGGAAGGAATACCAGTGTAGGTAGACCAAACTCCAGGGTTGGAAGGAATACCAGTGGAGGTAGACCAAACTCCAGGGTTGGAAGGAATACCAGTGGAGGTAGACCAAACTCCAGGGCTGGATGACATACCAGTGGAGGTATACCAAACTCCAGGGTTGGAAGGAATACCAGTGGAGGTAGACCAAACTCCAGGGTTGGAAGGAATACCAGTGGAGGTAGACCAAACTCCAGGGCTGGATGACATACCAGTGGAGGTAGACCAAACTCCAGGGTTGGATGGCATACCAGTGGAGGTATACCAAACTCCAGGGTTGGATGGCATACCAGTGGAGGTAGACCAAACTCCAGGGTTGGATGGTATACCAGTGGAGGTAGACCAAACTCCAGGGTTGGAAGGAATACCAGTGGAGGTAGACCAAACTCCAGGGTTGGATGGCATACCAGTGGAGGTAGACCAAACTCCAGGGTTGGATGACATACCAGTGGAGGTAGACCAAACTCCAGGGTTGGATGGCATACCAGTGGAGGTAGACCAAACTCCAGGGTTGGATGGTATACCAGTGGAGGTAGACCAAACTCCAGGGTTGGATGACATACCAGTGGAGGTATACCAAACTCCAGGGTTGGAAGGAATACCAGTGGAGGTAGACCAAACTCCAGGGTTGGAAGGAATACCAGTGGAGGTAGACCAAACTCCAGGGTTGGAAGGAATACCAGTGGAGGTAGACCAAACTCCAGGGTTGGAAGGAATACCAGTGGAGGTAGACCAAACTCCAGGGTTGGATGGCATACCAGTGGAGGTAGACCAAACTCCAGGGTTGGAAGGAATACCAGTGGAGGTAGACCAAACACCAGGGTTGGAAGGAATACCAGTGGAGGTAGACCAAACTCCAGGGTTGGAAGGAATACCAGTGGAGGTAGACCAAACTCCAGGGTTGGATGGCATACCAGTGGAGGTAGACCAAACTCCAGGGTTGGAAGGAATACCAGTGGAGGTAGACCAAACTCCAGGGTTGGATGGCATACCAGTGGAGGTAGACCAAACTCCAGGGTTGGAAGGAATACCAGTGGCGGTAGACCAAACTCCAGGGTTGGAAGGAATACCAGTGGAGGTAGACCAAACTCCAGGGTTGGAAGGAATACCAGTGTAGGTAGACCAAACTCCAGGGTTGGAAGGAATACCAGTGGAGGTAGACCAAACTCCAGGGTTGGAAGGAATACCAGTGTAGGTAGACCAAACTCCAGGGTTGGAAGGAATACCAGTGGAGGTAGACCAAACTCCAGGGTTGGAAGGAATACCAGTGGAGGTAGACCAAACTCCAGGGTTGGAAGGAATACCAGTGGAGGTAGACCAAACTCCAGGGCTGGATGACATACCAGTGGAGGTAGACCAAACTCCAGGGTTGGATGGCATACCAGTGGAGGTATACCAAACTCCAGGGTTGGATGGCATACCAGTGGAGGTAGACCAAACTCCAGGGTTGGATGGTATACCAGTGGAGGTAGACCAAACTCCAGGGTTGGAAGGAATACCAGTGGAGGTAGACCAAACTCCAGGGTTGGATGGCATACCAGTGGAGGTAGACCAAACTCCAGGGTTGGATGGCATACCAGTGGAGGTAGACTAAACTCCAGGGTTGGAAGGAATACCAGTGGAGGTAGACCAAACTCCAGGGTTGGATGGCATACCAGTGGAGGTAGACCAAACTCCAGGGTTGGAAGGAATACCAGTGGCGGTAGACCAAACTCCAGGGTTGGAAGGAATACCAGTGGAGGTAGACCAAACTCCAGGGTTGGAAGGAATACCAGTGTAGGTAGACCAAACTCCAGGGTTGGAAGGAATACCAGTGGAGGTAGACCAAACTCCAGGGTTGGAAGGAATACCAGTGGAGGTAGACCAAACTCCAGGGTTGGAAGGAATACCAGTGGAGGTAGACCAAACTCCAGGGCTGGATGACATACCAGTGGAGGTAGACCAAACTCCAGGGTTGGATGGCATACCAGTGGAGGTATACCAAACTCCAGGGCTGGAAGGAATACCAGTGGAGGTAGACCAAACTCCAGGGTTGGAAGGAATACCAGTGGAGGTAGACCAAACTCCAGGGTTGGAAGGAATACCAGTGGAGGTAGACCAAACTCCAGGGTTGGAAGGAATACCAGTGGAGGTAGACCAAACTCCAGGGTTGGATGGCATACCAGTGGAGGTTTACCAAACTCCAGGGCTGGATGGCATACCAGTTGAGGTTTACCAGTGGAGGTATACCAAACTCCAGGGCTGGATGGCATACCAGTTGAGGTTTACCAGTGGAGGTATATACCAAACTCCAGGGCTGGAAGGCATACCAGTGGAGGTTTACCAAACTCCAGGGTTGGATGGCATACCAGTTGAGGTTTACCAAACTCCAGGGCTGGATGGCATACCAGTGGAGGTTTACCAAACTCCAGGGTTGGATGGCATACCAGTTGAGGTGGACCAAACTCCAGGGTTGGATTGCATACCAGTGGAGGTTTACCAGTGGAGGTATACCAAACTCCAGGGCTAGATGGCATACCAGTTGAGGTTTACCAGTGGAGGTATACCAAACTCCAGGGCTAGATGGCATACCAGTTGAGGTTTACCAAACTCCAGGGCTGGATGGCATACCAGTTGAGGTTTACCAAACTCCAGGGCTGGATGGTATACTAGTTGAGGTATACCAAACCTTTTTGATTCACTCAGAGGACCGTTATTAGCATGATTTAACCTATAAAAATGTAGATTATCAGATTCTCCTAAAGGTCTGATGTAATTATTACTGAAACATTACTTTAAACATCTTTAAATATAAAGATCCAGTCCAAAAGAAAGAGTGGATGCCCTTTACACTTCAGTGTTGTTATGCAAACATTCTAGCAAAGTGCATAGCACATACAATTAAAAATAAAGGTATTGTCAGATATTATTCATCACAATCAGACAGTTTTTTTACATGAATGATACATTGGAGATAATATAAGACAAGTACTGGAAACACTAGAACACCATTATGGACTCCATAAGAAATCTGGGGAAACCAGAGTTGAATTTTGTAGAATCTCCAAACAAGGTTGTTCACTATCGCCTCTCACTTTCACTTATTTGAAAATAAAATCTGCAAAGTATTGCTAATTTTAAAACAAGACATAAAAGTTAGTTGCCAATTTCAGTTTCATCCACCAGCAGAAAAGACAGAACTATACCAATATTATGGTTTAACCTCTTAAGCCCACCCAACACGCAGGCGCCCCATCTAGCCATCTGGAAATGCAAATGCGCTACACTAAATGCTAATAGCACTCGTTAAAACTCAAACGTTCATTAAAACACACATGCAGGGTACTGAATTAAAGCTACACTCGTTGTGAATCCAGCCAACAAGTCAGATTTTTAAAATGCTTTTCGGCGAAAGCATAAGAAGCTATTATCTGATAGCATGCAACACCCCGAAATACCTGAAGGGGACGTAAACAAAAGAATTAGCATAGCCGGTGCTACACAAAACGCAAAAATAAAATATAAAACATCCATTACCTTTGACGAGCTTCTTTGTTGGCACTCCTAGATGTCCCATAAACATCACTATTGGGTCTTTTTTCGAAGAAATCGGTCCATATATACCCTAAATATCGATCTATGAAAAGTGTGTGATCCAAGAAAAAACACAGTTTTAAAACACAACGTCAGCCCCATGAAATTTGCTTTCCCATAGACAATACATGCAAGTGGCGCATTGATATTTTTTCCAGTTTTCGGTGATCAGTTTTTCTTGTGCTTTTCGATGAAACACACGTTCTGTTATAGTCACAGCCGTGATTTAACCAGTTTTAGAAACGTCAGAGTGTTTTCTATCCACACATACTAATCATATGCATATACTATATTCCTGGCATGAGCAGCAGAGCGCTGAAATGTTGCGCGATTTTTAACAGAATGTTCGAAAAAGTAAGGGGTAACCTTAATTAACTCAAATATATATATTGATAAAAAGATCTATATATATATAAAGAAGTATAATATTTGTAAATTATATCTGGTGGAGTTAAGTCACACATGTAGCTAACATAAACATATAGAAATGCTCTACTCAAAATAACAACCAACTAACTGCAACATTACTGCAACATTACCACAACATTACCGCAACATTACCGCAACATTACCACACCATTGCCACACCATTGCCGCAACATTACCGCAGCATTGCCATAACATAACATTGACATTACCTTAGCATTACCGCAACATTACCACAACATTACCACATCATTACCTTAACATTGCCTTAATATTACCGCAACATTACCTTGACATTACCACAACAGCAAAAACAGAAGAGGCAAAAAAGTGATCTAATGATCATGATATTTTCCTCAAAGAAGTTTTGAATTTATCACTGCTGAAGTGAAAGCCATCCTCTCTTGGGGAATGTTGCTTTTTAGTTAGCTTTGCAACAGTATCAAGAATACATTTTGGATTGTTCTTATATTCCTCAATTAAGTTGGTAAAATAGGATGGTAGAGCAGCAGTGAGGGCTCTTCGATACTGCACGGTACTGTCTTTCCAAGCTAGTTGGAAGATTCCAATTTGGTGGAGCAGCAGTGAGGGCTCTTCGATACTGCACGGTACTGTCTTTCCAAGCTAGTTGGAAGATTCCAATTTGGTGGAGCAGCAGTGAGGGCTCTTCGATACTGCACGGTACTGTCTTTCCAAGCTAGTTGGAAGATTCCAATTTGGTGGAGCAGCAGTGAGGGCTCTTCGATACTGCACGGTACTGTCTTTCCAAGCTAGTTGGAAGATTCCAATTTGGTGGAGCAGCAGTAAGGGCTCTTCGATACTGCATGGTACTGTCTTTTCAAGCTAGTTGGAAGATTCCAATTTGGTAGAGCAGCAGTAAGGGCTCTTCGATACTGCACGGTACTGTCTTTCCAAGCTAGTTGGAAGATTCCAATTTGGTGGAGCAGCAGTGAGGGCTCTTCGATACTGCACGGTACTGTCTTTCCAAGCTAGTTGGAAGATTCCAATTTGGTGGAGCAGCAGTGAGGGCTCTTCGATACTGCACGGTACTGTCTTTCCAAGCTAGTTGGAAGATTCCAATTTGGTGGAGCAGCAGTGAGGGCTCTTCGATACTGCATGGTACTGTCTTTCCAAGCTAGTTGGAAGATTCCAATTTGGTGGAGCAGCAGTGAGGGCTCTTCGATACTGCACGGTACTGTCTTTCCAAGCTAGTTGGAAGATTCCAATTTGGTAGAGCAGCAGTGAGGGCTCTTCGATACTGCACGGTACTGTCTTTTCAAGCTAGTCTGAAGACTTCCAGTTTGGTGTGGCGCCATTTCTGTTCCACTGTTCTGGAAGCTTCAGAGCCCGGGTATTTTCTGTATACCAGGGAGCTCGTTTCTTAAGACAAAAGTTTTTTGTTTTTAGGGGTGTGACTGCATCTAGGGTATTAAATTGAGTTCCTCAGTTAGGTGGTTAACTGATTTTTGTTCTCTGACGTCCTTGGGTAGACAGAGGGAGTCTGGAAGGACATCAAGGAATCTTTGTGTTGTCTGTGAATTTATAGCACGACTTTTGATGTTCCTTGGTTGGGGTCTGAGCAGTTTATTTGTTGCAATTGCAAACAAAGGAAATAAAATAGTCCCGGATTATGAGGAAAAACATTAAGATCCACAACATTTATTCCACGGACACAAACTAGGTCCAGAGTATGACTGTGACAGTGAGTAGGTCCAGAGACATAAAGTTGGACAAACCCACTGAGTCGATGATGGCTCCGAAAGCATTGTGGAGTGGGTCTATGGACTTTTCCATAATATTAAAGTCACCAAAATTAGAATATTATCTGCTATGACTACAAGAGCCGATAGGAATTTAGGAACTCGGTGAGAACGCCAAAGTGGCCCAGAGTGTCTGTAAACAGTAGCAATAAAAGGCATTATAGGCTGTATAGATTCTATGATTAGATGCTCAAAAGACAAGAGAAGGCTTTTTTGTAAATTTAAATTTGCTATTGTAAATGTTAGCAACACCTCCGCCTTTGGTCACTGGTCACTAGTCTAACCAGGAGGTGAGGCCTCATTTAACACAGTAAATTCATCAGACTTAAGCCATGTTTCCAGTCAGTCCAATCACATCAAGATTATGATCAGTGATTAGTTGATTGACTATAACTGCCTTGAAGTAAGGGATCTAACATTAAGGAGCCCTATTTTGAGATGTGAAGGTATCACAATCTCTTTCAATAATGACAGGAATGTGGGAGGTCTTTATTCTAGTGAGACTGCTAAGAAGAACACTGCCATGGTTAGTTTTGCCCAACCTAGGTTCGAGGCACAGACACGGTCTCAATGGAGATAGCTGAGCTGACTACACTGACTGTGGTTGTGGCAGACTCAAATAAGCTGGCAGGCTGGCTAACAGCATGCTGCCTGTCCTGCACCCTATCTCATTGTGGAGCTAGGGGAGTTAGACCCTGTCTATGTTTGTAGATAAAAATGAGAAGGCTTGGTCCTGTTTGTGTGTGAGTAGCAGAAAGAGGGCCAATTATCTACAAATTATATCTTTGAGAGTGGGAGAAGCAGTTTTCAACCAGTGATTGAGAGACTCTGCTGTAGAGCTCATCACTCCCCTAACTGGGAGGGGGCCAGAGACAATTACTCCATGCCGACATCATCCTTTCTAGCTGATTCACACGCTGAAGCTATGTTGCTTTGACCTCTGACTATTTCATCCTAACATCGTTGGTGCAGACGTGGATAACAATATCCCTATACTCTCTACACTCGCCAGTTTTAGCTTAAAACCAGCACCATCTTCAGATTTGCCTCGTCGGTAGTTATCAATTAAAATTATTATACAGAATGCTTGCAACCAATATAATGTTGTAGATATGGGGGATACAACCATCCCAGCTCTGCAGATTTTGCTGCGAAGAGATAGAATAATTAGATAATTTGTTTTGGTACTGTTCATACCCAGTGCAGACCCCCTACACAAGCGGTGTCAGAGGGAAGGCCCTATAGAGGGGTAGTGAGTACGGCCCAGTACATCACTGGGGCCAAGCTTCAGGACCTCTATACCAGGCGGTGTCAGAGAGGAAGCCCTCTCTCCTACCGCAGGGCAAGCGGTACCGGAGGCTTCTCACCGTTTTCACCCCCAAACCATAAGACTCGACTATCACTTTAACTATACATTGATGTACATCTTAATTCAATTGGGGTGGCAGGGGTAGCTTAGTGGTTAGAGCGTTGGACTAGTAACCAGAAGGTTGCAGTTCAAACCCCGAGCTGACAAGGTACAAATCTGTCGTTCTGAATTTGGAAAGTATTCAGACCCATTTACATGTTCTTACATTACAGCCTTATTCTACAATGGATTAAATAGATGTTTTTTCCCCCAAACAATCTACACAAAATACCCCATAATGACATTTTTGCAAATTCTTTAAAAATAAAAACAGAAATATCACATTTAGATATGTTTTCAGACCCATTTACTCAGTACTTTGTTCAAAACAACTTGGCAGTGATGACAGCATTAGTCTTCATGGGTATGATGCTACAAGCTTGGCACCCTGTGTATTTGGGGAGTTTCTCTTCAGATCCTTTCCTCAAGCTCTGTCAGTTTGATGTGGAGCGCTCCCTACAGAGATGTTCGATCGGGTTCAAGTCCGGGCCTGGCTGGGCCACTCAAGGATATTCAGAGACTTGTCCAAGCCACCCGGGGCGTTGTCTTGGCTGTGTTGCTTAGGTCCTTTGTCCTGTTGGAAGATGAACCGCCGCCCCAGTCTGAGGTCCTGAGCACTCTGTAGAAGGTTTTCATCAAGGATCTCTATATTTGTATTTTTATATTTTCATCAGACCAGAGAATCTTGTTTTAAGGTCTGAAAGTCCTTAAAGTGCCTTTAGGCAAATTTCAAGTGCCTTTTTATTGAGGAGCACTAGAATGTCTGGCCACCCACCATGCAGCGTGGGAAGTATTGCAGAGATGGCTGTTCTTCTGAAGGTTCTCCCATCTCCACAGAGGAACTCTGAGCCTGTTAGAGGATCATTGTGTTCTTGGTCACCGCTGACCAAACACTCTTCTCCCCGATTGCTCAGTTTGGTTGGGTGGCCAGCTCTATGAAGAGTCTTGGTGTGTTCAACTTCTTCCATTTAAGAATGATGGAGGCCAGCTCTAGAAAGAGTCTTGGTGGTTCCAAACTTCTTCCATTTAAGAATGATGGAGGCCAGCTCTAGAAAGTGTCTTGGTGGTTCCAAACTTCTTCCATTTAAGAATGATGGAGGCCACTGTGTTCTTTGTGACCTTCAATGCTGCAGAACTGTTTCCCTTCCCCAGATCTGTGCCTCGACACATTTCTGTCTCGGAGCTCTACTGACAAGTCCTTCGACCTCATGGCTTGGTTTTGCTCTGTCATGCACTGTCAACTGTGGGACCTTTATATAGAGAGGTGTGTGCCTTTCCAAATCATGTCCAATCGATTGAATTTACCACAGTTGTTCTCCCATCAAGTTTTAGAAACTTCTCAAGGATGATCAATGGAAACAGGATGCACCTGAGCTCAATTTAGAGTCTCATAGCAAAGGGTCTGAGTAATTATGTAATAAATCTATTTCTGTTTTTTATTTTTAATACATTTGCAAAAATGTATAGAAACCTGTTTTTGCTTTGTGTGTAGATGAATGATTGGAGATATATATATTTTTTATTTACTTCATTTTAGAATAAGGCTGTAACCTAACAAAATGTGGGAAAAGTCATGGGGTGAATGTACTGTATGTATCTTGTTTTTGGTCGCAGGTTCAGGAAAGGATAGAACTCTGCAATTAGCTGGGTGACTTTAAAAAGTCATAGTCAAATCGATCAATAATATAATAATACTCGAGCAAAAAATGTTTATTTTACAATATAAAAAAAATACATGGCGAACTGGAGGATTCAGAGACAGATGGGAAGGGTTGAAGGTAGCTGAAAGATGGAAAAAAAGTGAACAATTATAAAATAGATTGTGTAAAATGCATTTAGTATGTGTAATCTTGATGTAGTTAGCGTTGTTGTTCATTAGGGAAGGATGGTATGGTTAGGGAAAATAAGAAAGGAAAATATAAATAATATATATTAAAAAATATTTATATCTATATTTACAACAACAACAAAAATATAGGAGATTGGAAATAATGCAGACAATTACATTGATGGAAGCCACAATCGAGCCGCAATATTAAAGCTGATCCAACTCTTTAAAAAATAACAAATAAATAAGACAAATAAATAAATAATAAATAAGACAAACAAAAAAAACTTGTCAACACCAAAGTGAAGAATGAGACAGAAAGTAAGGAATGAGAGGAATCCAGAAAGGAGAGAGGAGAGACAAACAGAGGAAGGGATACAGGCCATTACATCTCGCCAGCCAAACACCCACCAAGCAAAGCTACTATTATTATGGAGAGAGAGAGAGAGAGAGAGAGAGAGAGAGAGAGAGAGAGAGAGAGAGAGAGAGAGAGAGAGAGAGAGAGAGAGAGAGAGAGAGAGAGAGAGAGAGAGAAGTACAAGACTTTTTCATGTCATTATTTCTCTAAGAGCAGCACTAGTGGTGGTGGTAGTAGTAGTAGCAGTAGTAGCAGTAGTAGTACTGGTAGTAGTAGCAGCAGCAGCGTTAAGCAGCAGCAGCAAATACAGCAGCAGCGTTACAGCAGCAGCAGCCAAGCAGATCGCAGCAGCAGCAGCAGCAGCAGCGTTAATGGGGCGGCAGCATTGAAGGCAAGCAGCAGCAGCAGCAGCAGCGGCAGCACCAGCGGCAGCATCAGCAGCAGCATCAGGTTGTTGCTAATTAGCAGCAGCAGCGGCAGCATCAGCGGCATCATCAGTTGCTACCAGCGGCGCATCAGCAGCAGCAGCGGCAGCACATGGCAGCACCAGCAGCAGCAGCAGCAGCAGCAACAGCAGCCAACGACTTGCCAAGCCAACAAACACCCAGACAGCAGCAACAGGACAAGCAGCAGCCAATCAGCTGTTGTTAACAGCTACAGCAACAGCAGCCGTTGCTAAACATCAGAAGGCAGCAACAGCGTTAATCAGCAGCATCAGCGAGCAGCAATCAGCAGCGCTGCTAGCATTAGCAGTAGCATTAGCAGCAAAACAGGCAGCAACAGCAGTGACATTAGTGGCTAGCAGTAGTAATAGTAGCAGCAGTAGCATTAGCAGTAGTAATAATATCAGCATTAGCAGTAGTAATAGTAGCAGCAGTAGCATTAGCAGTAGTAATAGTAGCAGCAGTATTATTAGCAGTGGTACTAGTAGCAGCAGTACTATTAGCAGTAGGAATAGTAGCAGCAGTAGCATTAGCAATAGCAGTAGCATTAGCAGTAGTAATAGTAGCAGCAGTACTATTAGCAGTAGTAATAGTAGCAGCAGTATTATTAGCAGTAGTAATAGTAGCAGCAGTAGCATTAGCAGTAGTAATAGTAGCAGCAGTAGCATTAGCAGTAGTATTAGTAGCAGCAGTAGCATTAGCAGTAGTAATAGTAGCAGCAGTATTATTAGCAGTAGTAATAGTAGCAGCAGTACTATTATCAGAAGTATTAGTAGCATCAGTAGCATTAGCAGTAGTAATAGTAGCAGCAGTACTATTAGCAGTAGTAATAGTAGCAGCAGTACTATTAGCAGTAGTAATAGTAGCAGCAGTACTATTAGCAGTAGTAAGAGTAGCAGCAGTACTATTAGCAGTAGTAATAGTAGCAGCAGTACTATTAGCAGTAGTAACAGTAGCAGCAGTACTATTAGCAGCAGTAACAGTAGCAGCAGTAGCATTAGCAGTAGTAATAGTAGCAGCAGTACTATTAGCAGTAGTAATAGTAGCAGCAGTAGTAATAGTAGCAGCAGTACTATTAGCAGTATTAATAGTAGCAGCAGTAGTATTAGCAGTAGTAATAGTAGCAGTAGTACTATTAGCAGTAGTAAGAGTAGCAGCAGTAATATTAGCAGTAGTAATAGTAGCAGCAGTACTATTAGCAGCAGTAACAGTAGCAGCAGTACTATTAGCAGTAGTAATAGTAGCAGCAGTAGTATTAGCAGTAGTAATAGTAGCAGCAGTACTATTAGCAGCAGTAACAGTAGCAGCAGTACTATTATCAGTAGTAAGAGTAGCAGCAGTACTATTAGCAGCAGTAACAGTAACAGCAGTACTATTAGCAGTAGTAATAGTAGCAGCAGTAGTAATAGTAGCATCAGTACTATTAGCAGTAGTAATAGTAGCAGCAGTACTATTAGCAGTAGTAATAGTAGCAGCAGTACTATTAGCAGTAGTAATAGTAGCAGCAGTATTATTAGCAGTAGTAATAGTAGCAGCGGTACTATTAGCAGTAGTAATAGTAGCAGCAGTACTATCAGCAGTAGTAATAGTAGCAGCAGTACTATCAGCAGTAGTAATAGTAGCAGCAGTACTATTAGCAGTAGTAATAGTAGCAGCAGTAGTATTAGCAGTAGTAATAGTAGCAGCAGTACTATTAGCAGTAGTAATAGTAGCAGCAGTACTATTAGCAGTAGTAATAGTAGCAGCAGTAGTAATAGTAGCAGCAGTAGTAATAGTAGCAGCAGTATTATTAGCAGTAGTAATAGTAGCAGCAGTACTATTAGCAGTAGTAATAGTAGCAGCAGTAGTATTAGCAGTAGTAATAGTAGCAGCAGTACTATTAGCAGTAGTAATAGTAGCAGCAGTACTATTAGCAGTAGTAATAGTAGCAGCAGTACTATTAGCAGTAGTAATAGTAGCAGCAGTACTATTAGCAGTAGTAATAGTAGCAGCAGTACTATTAGCAGTAGTAATAGTAGCAGCAGTACTATTAGCAGTAGTAATAGTAGCAGCAGTACTATTAGCAGTAGTAATAGTAGCAGCAGTATTATTAGCAGTAGTAATAGTAGCAGCAGTATTATTAGCAGTAGTAATAGTAGCAGCAGTACTATTAGCAGTAGTAATAGTAGCAGCAGTACTATTAGCAGTAGTAATAGTAGCAGCAGTAGTAATAGTAGCAGCAGTACTATTAGCAGCAGTAGTAATAGTAGCAGCAGTACTATTAGCAGTAGTAATAGTAGCAGCAGTACTATTAGCAGTAGTAATAGTAGCAGCAGTACTATTAGCAGTAGTAATAGTAGCAGCAGTACTATTAGCAGTAGTAATAGTAGCAAGTACTATTAGCAGTAGTAATAGTAGCAGCAGTACTATTAGCAGTAGTAATAGTAGCAGCAGTATTATTAGCAGTAGTAATAGTAGCAGCAGTACTATTAGCAGTAGTAATAGTAGCAGCAGTATTATTAGCAGTAGTAATAGTAGCAGCAGTACTATCAGCAGTAGTAATAGTAGCAGCAGTATTATTAGCAGTAGTAATAGTAGCAGCAGTAGTAATAGTAGCAGCAGTACTATTAGCAGTAGTAATAGTAGCAGCAGTACTATTAGCAGTAGTAATAGTAGCAGCAGTAGTAATAGTAGCAGCAGTACTATCAGCAGTAGTAATAGTAGCAGCAGTACTATTAGCAGTAGTAATAGTAGCAGCAGTACTATTAGCAGTAGTAATAGTAGCAGCAGTACTATTAGCAGTAGTAATAGTAGCAGCAGTACTATTAGCAGTAGTAATAGTAGCAGCAGTACTATCAGCAGTAGTAATAGTAGCAGCAGTACTATTAGCAGTAGTAATAGTAGCAGCAGTACTATTAGCAGTAGTAATAGTAGCAGCAGTAGTAATAGTAGCAGCAGTACTATTAGCAGTAGTAATAGTAGCAGCAGTACTATTAGCAGTAGTAATAGTAGCAGCAGTACTATTAGCAGTAGTAATAGTAGCAGCAGTACTATCAGCAGTAGTAATAGTAGCAGCAGTACTATTAGCAGTAGTAATAGTAGCAGCAGTACTATTAGCGAGTAGTAATAGTAGCAGCAGTACTATTAGCAGTAGTAATAGTAGCAGCAGTAGTATTAGCAGTAGTAATAGTAGCAGCAGTACTATTAGCAGTAGTAATAGTAGCAGCAGTACTATTAGCAGTAGTAATAGTAGCAGCAGTACTATTAGCAGTAGTAATAGTAGCAGCAGTACTATTAGCAGTAGTAATAGTAGCAGCAGTACTATTAGCAGTAGTAATAGTAGCAGCAGTACTATTAGCAGTAGTAATAGTAGCAGCAGTACGTAATAGTAGCAGCAGTAGTAGTAGCAGTAGTAATAGTAGCAGCAGTACTATTAGCAGTAGTAATAGTAGCAGCAGTACTATTAGCAGTAGTAATAGTAGCAGCAGTACTATTAGCAGTAGTAATAGTAGCAGCAGTCGTAATAGTAGCAGCAGTACTATTAGCAGTAGTAATAGTAGCAGCAGTACTATTAGCAGTAGTAATAGTAGCAGCAGTACTATCAGCAGTAGTAATAGTAGCAGCAGTACTATTAAGTAGTAGTAGCAGCAGTAGTAATAGTAGCAGCAGTACTATTAGCAGTAGTAATAGTAGCAGCAGTACTATTAGCAGTAGTAATAGTAGCAGCAGTACTATTAGCAGTAGTAATAGTAGCAGCAGTAGTATTAGCAGTAGTAATAGTAGCAGCAGTACTATCAGCAGTAGTAATAGTAGCAGCAGTACTATTAGCAGTAGTAATAGTAGCAGCAGTACTATTAGCAGTAGTAATAGTAGCAGCAGTACTATTAGCAGTAGTAATAGTAGCAGCAGTACTATTAGCAGTAGTAATAGTAGCAGCAGTACTATTAGCAGTAGTAATAGTAGCAGCAGTACTATTAGCAGTAGTAATAGTAGCAGCAGTACTATTAGCAGTAGTAATAGTAGCAGCAGTACTATCAGCAGTAGTAATAGTAGCAGCAGTACTATTAGCAGTAGTAATAGTAGCAGCAGTACTATTAGCAGTAGTAATAGTAGCAGCAGTACTATTAGCAGTAGTAATAGTAGCAGCAGTACTATTAGCAGTAGTAATAGTAGCAGCAGTACTATCAGCAGTAGTAATAGTAGCAGCAGTACTATTAGCAGTAGTAATAGTAGCAGCAGTACTATTAGCAGTAGTAATAGTAGCAGCAGTACTATTAGCAGTAGTAATAGTAGCAGCAGTACTATTAGCAGTAGTAATAGTAGCAGCAGTATTATTAGCAGTAGTAATAGTAGCAGCAGTACTATCAGCAGTAGTAATAGTAGCAGCAGTACTATTAGCAGTAGTAATAGTAGCAGCAGTACTATTAGCAGTAGTAATAGTAGCAGCAGTACTATCAGCAGTAGTAATAGTAGCAGCAGTAGTATTAGCAGTAGTAATAGTAGCAGCAGTACTATTAGCAGTATTAAGAGTAGCAGCAGTAGTATTAGCAGTAGTAATAGTAGCAGCAGTAGTATTAGCAGTAGTAATAGTAGCAGCAGTACTATTAGCAGTAGTAATAGTAGCAGCAGTACTATTAGCAGTATTAAGAGTAGCAGCAGTAGTATTAGCAGTAGTAATAGTAGCAGCAGTACTATCAGCAGTAGTAATAGTAGCAGCAGTAGTATTAGCAGTAGTAATAGTAGCAGCAGTACTATTAGCAGTATTAAGAGTAGCAGCAGTAGTATTAGCAGTAGTAATAGTAGCAGCAGTAGTATTAGCAGTAGTAATAGTAGCAGCAGTACTATTAGCAGTAGTAATAGTAGCAGCAGTACTATTAGCAGTATTAAGAGTAGCAGCAGTAGTAGTGGCACTAGGGTCATTTCACACTATTTTATATTCTCTATTATAAGATCCCATTTTCTTTGGTTCATTTTCCCCTTCTATCTTTCCACCTAACCCCCCTTAATGTCTAGAAAACGACCTGTATATTTTTGAAATGCATTTTGTTTCCAAATGAGGAGGGAACAAAAAGAGAAAGGAGATAAAGAAAAGGAAGAGAGATGTCCATTATTCTAACTGATGAAAACAGGGTCTTCTGTCGCCAGGGAAACGGAGTGGTAATGAGGAAGTGCCTGAGACAGAATTACCACCCAGAGAAAGAAAATACAGAGTGCAGAGGGAGAGAGAGAGAGGGAGAGAGTAGAGAGAAAACTGCTCTGAGACAGAATTACCACCCATAGAAAGAAAATAGAGTGCACAGGGAAAGAGAGAGAAGAGACAGTATAGAGACAGAGAAGAGAGATTAGAGGAGAGAGAGAGAGAGAGAGAGAGAGAGAACGAGAGAGAGAAGAGACAGTAGGTAGAGAAGAGAGAGTAGAGATAGACAGAGAGAGAGAGAGACGTAGTGAAGTAGTGGATTACTTCTAGCCAAGGACCATAGGGCTCTAGTCAGAAGTAGTGGTGGACTATGTACATGAATAGGGTGGCATCTGGGACTTTAAACACAGACACTCGCTCTCCATTTTACATATAAACCTTACAACCTTGAAACAATCCATTATAAACCATCATCTGACATTTTAAGATAGAAACACACTCGTTAAATGTTACTGAGACACAGTCTGACGAGTTCTTTTGGAAGTGATAGCCTTTAAAGTTAACCCTTTACACTCATGGGAATTGGTCTATAAGGATAGGGCTGAATTGGTCTATATAGATAGGGCTGAATTGGTCTATATAGATAGGGCTGAATTGGTCTATATAGATAGGGCTGAATTGGTCTATATAGATAGGGCTGAATTGGTCTGTATAGATAGGGCTGAATTTGGTTTATATAGATAGGCTGAATAGCTATATAGATAGGGCTGAATTTGTAAATATAGACAGAAATGCATAGGCATTGTAGCAATTGAAAGGAACAAAGTTATTCAACCAACGTTAACATTTCACATGACACGAGACCAAACATTACACTGTTCATACTGGTATTTTCAAGACCAAACATTACACTGTTCATACTGGTATTTTCAAGACCAAACATTACACTGTTCATACTGGTATTTTCAAGACCAAACATTACACTGTTCATACTGGTATTTTCAAGACCAAACATTACACTGTTCATACTGGTATTTTCAAGACCAAACATTACACTGTTCATACTGGCATTTTCAAGACCAAACATTACACTGTTCATACTGGTATTTTCAAGACCAAACATTACACTGTTCATACTGGTATTTTCAAGACCAAACATTACACTGTTCATACTGGTATTTTCAAGACCAAACATTACACTGTTCATACTGGTATTTTCAAGACCAAACATTACACTGTTCATACTGGTATTTTCAAGACCAAACATTACACTGTTCATACTGGTATTTTCAAGACCAAACATTACACTGTTCATACTGGTATTTTCAAGACCAAACATTACACTGTTCATACTGGTATTTTCAAGACCAAACATTACACTGTTCATACTGGTATTTTCAAGACCAAACATTACACTGTTCATGCTGGTATTTTCAAGACCAACATTACACTGTTCATACTGGTATTTTCAAGACCAAACATTACACTGTTCATACTGGTATTTTCAAGACCAAACATTACACTGTTCATACTGGTATTTTCAAGACCAAACATTACACTGTTCATACTGGTATTTTCAAGACCAAACATTACACTGTTCATACTGGTATTTTCAAGACCAAACATTACACTGTTCATACTGGTATTTTCGCGCACGTGACCAAACATTACACTGTTCTACTGGTATTTTCAAGACCAAACATTCACTGTTCATACTGGTATTTTCAAGACCAAACATTACACTGTTCATACATGAAGACCAAACATTACACTGTTCACTCGGTATTTTCTAAGACCAAACTAACACTGGTGTCTCGCACCTCTCCAAAGTGTCATTTACAAAACACTTTTATGACTCAAAGAAGATTCTGTGCTCTTCTCCTAGCTGTGCCGTTGAGGAACTAGAGCAAGCACACTTGTCGTTTTGGTTGGAACACAACCCTGCATATACCCACCATCACACAATTACTGTTGTGGTTTATGCAATTCCAAAAATGGCCAATTATAAATCGCTATCTGGGTCAGGTGGGCATCATTTGAAACTTTGTTCTGTTGCCAACATGACTAAGTCATAAAATATGATCTTACAGTGTCAGGCTTTCACAAGACAATTCAGAGAAACAGATCTTCATTTCAGTGCGCATAGAAAGGAGTCTATTCATTCTAGTGCATTCTACTGCATTCTAGTGCATTCTACTGCATTCTAGTGCATTCTACTGCATTCTAGTGCATTCTACTGCATTCTAGTGAATAGTGCATTCTAGTGAATAGTGCATTCTAGTGCATAGAGCATTCTAGTGCATTCTAGTGCATAGTGCATTCTAGTGAATAGTGCATTCGAGTGTATAGTGCATTCTAGTGTATAGTGCATTCTAGTGCATAGTGCATTCTAGTGCATAGTGCATTCTAGTGAATAGTGCATTCTAATGCGTCCTTCTGTAGCTCAGTTGGTAGAGCATGGCGCTTGTAACGCCAGGGTAGTGGGTTCGATCCCGGGACCACCCATATGTAGAATGTATGCACACATGACTGTAAGTCGCTTTGGATAAAGCGTCTGCTAAATGGCATATATATATATATAATGCATAGTGCATTCTAATGCATAGTGCATTCTAATGCATAGTGCATTCTAGTGCATAGTGCATTCTAATGCATAGTGCATAGTGCATTCTAATGCATAGTGCATAGTGCATTCTAGTGTATAGAGCATTCTAGTGCATTCTAGTGCATAGTGCATTCTAGTGCATAGTGCATTCTAGTGCATAGTGCATTCTAGTGCATAGTGCATTCTAGTGCATACAGCATCTCCAGTGAATAGTGCATCCGGGAGTGTATAGCATCCTAGTGTATAGTGCATCCTAACGTGCATAGCATCTAGTGAATAGTGCATCCTAGCGCATATGCATCCACCCATAGTGCATTCCAGGCGCACAGTGCATCCTAACGCATAAAGTATCCTTATGAATAGCATCTAGCGTATAGCATTCCAATGCATAGTGCATCTAGTGAATAGTATCTTAGCATAGTGTATTCTACATATGGCATCTCAGTGAATAGTGCATTCTATGTATAGTGCATCTCTAACGCATAGTGCATTCTAGTGAATAGTGCATTCTAGTGAATAGTGCATTCTAGTGCATAGTGCTAACGACAGTGCATAGTCCATTCTGGTGCATTCTAGTGTATTCTAATGCATAGTGCATTCTAGTGTATAGTCTGAATAGTGCATTCTAGTGAATTCTTGTCCATTAATGCATAGTGCATCCTAGTGCCATTTCTAATGCATAGCATAGTGCATTCTCTAGTACATAGTGCACTCTAGTCCATTCTAGTGTATAGTCTAGTCCATTCCTAATGCATTTCTAGTGCATTCTAGTGCATAGTGCATTCTAGTGAATAGTGCATTCTAGTCCATAGTGCATTCTAGTCCATTCTAATGCATTCCAGTCCATTCTAGTGCATTCTAGTCCATTCTAGTCCATACTAGTGCATTCTAGTCCATTCTAGTGCATTCTAGTCCATTCTAGTGCATACTAGTGCATTTCTAGTCCATTCTAGTCCATTGTAGTGCATTCAGGTCTGTGTTCTGGCAGTGCATTTTCTTCACAGCAGACCAACATAGGCTGCTTCTGTTCAGAACAACCCAGGGTTTGACACCATGTCATGGTAACATTAAACATAGTGATTATAGTGTACATTGATAATGTTACGACTACAATTGATATATACGGAACAAAAATATAAACGCTACATGCAACTATTTCAAATATTTATTTGAGTTACAGTTCATATAAGAAAATCAGTCAATTAGATAAATGTATGGATTTCGCATGACTGGGCAGAGGCACTGTCGCGAATCCCGCTTCCTGAGTCTGTGTTTGCCTGTGTTTCTGTCCTGGAGTGTGTGTCCTGGAACACACCCTGTCTGGTTGCCGGGCAGATTAGCTTGTTGGGAGATCGATGTTCACCCGCACCTGTATCCCTTCAGTAATCTGCACACCTGTCCTGATCATCACCTCTCCCCTTCAAAAGCTCTGACCTGACATCCATTCCCTGCCGGATCGTTAGCCATGAACGAGTATGTTGTGCCCACGAACCAGCCTCCAGTTTATAGAGTTTGTTTTGTTTTATTGTTTTGTACGTCTTGCTTGGCTAACTTACCGCCGTTTGTTTTGTCACCTGACCATTCACCCGGAACCCATTCCCCATCCCTGACATACCCCATCCCTGTCATACCCCATCCCTGACATACCCCATCCCTGTCTGCCCCATCCTGACATTACCCCATCCCTGACCCATGCCATCCTGACCATGCCCCGTCATAATGTGCCATCCTGACCATGCCCCATCCCTGTCATACCCCATCCCTGACATACCCCATCCCTGACATACCCCATCCCTGTCATACCCCATCCCTGTCATACCCCATCCCTGTCATACCCCATCCCTGTCATACCCCATCCCTGACATACCCCATCCCTGACATACCCCATCCCTGTCATACCCCATCCCTGTCATACCCCATCCCTGTCATACCCCATCCCTGTCATACCCCATCCCTGACATACCCCATCCCTGTCATACCCCATCCCTGACATACCCCATCCCTGTCATACCCCATCCCTGACATACCCCATCCCTGACATACCCCATCCCTGTCATACCCCATCCCTGACATACCCCATCCCTGACATACCCCATCCCTGTCATACCCCATCCCTGACATACCCCATCCCTGTCATACCCCATCCCTGTCATACCCCATCCCTGTCATACCCCATCCCTGACATACCCCATCCCTGTCATACCCCATCCCTGACATACCCCATCCCTGTCATACCCCATCCCTGACATACCCCATCCCTGTCATACCCCATCCCTGACATACCCCATCCCTGACATACCCCATCCCTGACATACCCCATCCCTGACATACCCCATCCCTGTCATACCCCATCCCTGTCATACCCCATCCCTGTCATACCCCATCCCTGACATACCCCATCCCTGACATACCCCATCCCTGTCATACCCCATCCCTGTCATACCCCATCCCTGACATACCCCATCCCTGTCATACCCCATCCCTGACATACCCCATCCCTGTCATACCCCATCCCTGACATACCCCATCCCTGTCATACCCCATCCCTGTCATACCCCATCCCTGTCATACCCCATCCCTGACATACCCCATCCCTGACATACCCCATCCCTGACATACCCCATCCCTGTCATACCCCATCCCTGTCATACCCCATCCCTGTCATACCCCATCCCTGACATACCCCATCCCTGACATACCCCATCCCTGACATACCCCATCCCTGACATACCCCATCCCTGTCATACCCCATCCCTGACATACCCCATCCCTGTCATACCCCATCCCTGTCATACCCCATCCCTGACATACCCCATCCCTGACATACCCCATCCCTGTCATACCCCATCCCTGTCATACCCCATCCCTGACATACCCCATCCCTGTCATACCCCATCCCTGTCATACCCCATCCCTGTCATACCCCATCCCTGACATACCCCATCCCTGACATACCCCATCCCTGTCATACCCCATCCCTGATCATACCCCATCCCTGTCATACCCCATCCCTGACATACCCCATCCCTGACATACCCCATCCCTGTCATACCCCATCCCTGTCATACCCCATCCCTGTCATACCCCATCCCTGTCATACCCCATCCCTGACATACCCCATCCCTGACATACCCCATCCCTGACATACCCCATCCCTGTCATACCCCATCCCTGACATACCCCATCCCTGACATACCCCATCCCTGTCATACCCCATCCCTGACATACCCCATCCCTGACATACCCCATCCCTGTCATACCCCATCCCTGACATACCCCATCCCTGACATACCCCATCCCTGACATACCCCATCCCTGTCATACCCCATCCCTGACATACCCCATCCCTGACATACCCCATCCCTGACATACCCCATCCCTGACATACCCCATCCCTGTCATACCCCATCCCTGACATACCCCATCCCTGTCATACCCCATCCCTGACATACCCCATCCCTGTCATACCCCATCCCTGTCATACCCCATCCCTGACATACCCCATCCCTGTCATACCCCATCCCTGACATACCCCATCCCTGTCATACCCCATCCCTGACATACCCCATCCCTGTCATACCCCATCCCTGACATACCCCATCCCTGACATACCCCATCCCTGTCATACCCCATCCCTGACATACCCCATCCCTGACATACCCCATCCCTGACATACCCCATCCCTGTCATACCCCATCCCTGTCATACCCCATCCCTGTCATACCCCATCCCTGTCATACCCCATCCCTGACATACCCCATCCCTGTCATACCCCATCCCTGACATACCCCATCCCTGTCATACCCCATCCCTGTCATACCCCATCCCTGACATACCCCATCCCTGTCATACCCCATCCCTGTCATACCCCATCCCTGTCATACCCCATCCCTGACATACCCCATCCCTGACATACCCCATCCCTGACATACCCCATCCCTGTCATACCCCATCCCTGTCATACCCCATCCCTGTCATACCCCATCCCTGACATACCCCATCCCTGTCATACCCCATCCCTGACATACCCCATCCCTGTCATACCCCATCCCTGTCATACCCCATCCCTGACATACCCCATCCCTGACATACCCCATCCCTGTCATACCCCATCCCTGACATACCCCATCCCTGTCATACCCCATCCCTGTCATACCCCATCCCTGACATACCCCATCCCTGTCATACCCCATCCCTGACATACCCCATCCCTGACATACCCCATCCCTGTCATACCCCATCCCTGACATACCCCATCCCTGACATACCCCATCCCTGTCATACCCCATCCCTGACATACCCCATCCCTGTCATACCCCATCCCTGACATACCCCATCCCTGTCATACCCCATCCCTGTCATACCCCATCCCTGACATACCCCATCCCTGACATACCCCATCCCTGTCATACCCCATCCCTGACATACCCCATCCCTGACATACCCCATCCCTGACATACCCCATCCCTGTCATACCCCATCCCTGACATACCCCATCCCTGTCATACCCCATCCCTGTCATACCCCATCCCTGTCATACCCCATCCCTGACATACCCCATCCCTGACATACCCCATCCCTGACATACCCCATCCCTGTCATACCCCATCCCTGTCATACCCCATCCCTGTCATACCCCATCCCTGTCATACCCCATCCCTGACATACCCCATCCCTGACATACCCCATCCCTGTCATACCCCATCCCTGACATACCCCATCCCTGTCATACCCCATCCCTGACATGCCCCGTCCTGTGTGCCCCGTCCCTGTCATGCCCCATCCCATAATCATGCCCTAAATCCCTGTCATACCCCATCCTGTCATACCCCATCCCTGTCTGCTCGTCACCAGTGTGGTGTTATCCATTGGATCTGCCAATCCACTCCCATTAACCACCTCCAGCTGCCCGCTCCTCCACCGGAACCCATACCCCATCCCTGTCTGCTCGTCACCAGTGTTGTTATCCATTGGATCAGCCTATCCACTCCCATCAACCTCAAGCTGCCCTCTCCTCCACCCCGGAACTATCTACCTCCACGTTCTCATTGATTAATAAATACTCACCATCTATACTCACCTTGTCCTGGTCTGCTTCTGGGTCCAATTCTGGTAAACCCTGACAGGCACAGCTATTGGTGGGCCTGGGAGGGCGTAGGCCACCCAACTTGGCAGCCAGGCCCACCCACTGGGAGCCAGAGCGCAGCCTATCATAATTAGTTTTCCCCACAAAAGGGCTCAACGTCAACAGTGAAGAGGCGACTCCAGGATGGACTCCAGTGTCTGTGTTCTTTAGCCCATCTTCATCTTTTCTTTTTATTGGCCAGTCTGAGATATGGCGTTTTCTTTGCAACTCTGCCTAGAAGGCCAGCATCCCGGAGTCGCCTCTTCATTTGTTGATGTTGAGACTGGTGTTTTGCGGGTACTTTTCAATGAAGCTGCTAGTTGAGAACTTGTGAGGCGTCTGTTTCTCAAACTAGACAATAATATACTTGTCCTCTTGCTCAGTTTGTGCTGTTCTGTGAAGGGAGTAGTACACAGCATTGTACGTGATCTTCAGTTTTTGGGGAATTTCTCACATTTCCTTCATTTCTCAGAACAAGAAAAGACTAACTAATTTCAGAAGAAGGGTCTTTGTTTCTGGCCATTTTGAGCCAGTAATCGAACCCACAAATTCTGATGCTCAAGATACTCAACTAGACTAAAGAAAGCCAGATTTATTGCTTCTTTAATCAGCACAACAGTTTTCAGCTGTGCTAACATAATTGCAAAATAGTTTTCTAATGATCAATTAGCCTTTTAAAATGATCAACTTGGATTGGGCTAACCCAACGTGCCATTAGAACACAGGAGGGATGGTTGCTGAGAATGGACCTCTGTAAGCCTATGTAGATTTCCCATTAAAATAAATCTGCCGTTTCCAGCTACAGTCATTTACAACATTAATGTCTACACTGTATTTCTGCTCAATTGGATATTTTAATGGACAAAGAAAAGGTGACTTTCTTTAAAAAACAAGGACATTTCTAAACACATACATACATATATATATATACACACACACACACACACACACACACCACACACACACAGTGGGGCAAAAAAGTATTCAGTCAGACACCAATTGTGCAAGTTCTCCCACTTAGGAAGATGAGAGAGGCCTGTAATTTTCATCATAGGTACACTTCAAAAAAATCCAGAAAATCACATTGTAGGATTTTTATGAATTTATTTGCAAATTATGGTGGAAAATAAGTATTTGGTCACCTACAAACAAGCAAGATTTCTGGCTCTCACAGACCTGTAACTTCTTTAAGAGGCTCCTCTGTCCTCCACTCGTTACCTGTATTAAGGGCACCTGTTTGAACTTGTTATCAGTATAAAAGACACCTGTCCACAACCTCAAAACAGTCACACTCCAAACTCCACTATGGCCAAGACCAAAGAGCTGTCAAAGGACACCAGAAACAAAATTGCACCAGGCTGGGAAGACTGAATCTGCAATAGGTAAGCAGCTTGGTTTGATGAAATCAACTGTGGGAGCAATTATTAGGAAATGGAAGACATACAACACCACTGATAATCTCCCTCGATCTGGGGCTCCACGCAAGATCTCACCCTGTGGGGTCAAAATGATCACAAGAACGGTGAGCAAAAATACCAGAACTACACGGTGGGACCTAGTGAATGACCTGCAGAGAGCTGGGACCAAAGTAACAAAGCCTACCATCAGTAACACACTACGCCACCAGGGACTCAAATCCTGCAGTGCCAGACGTGTCACCCTGCTTAAGCCAGTACATGTTCAGGCCCGTCTGAAGTTTGCTAGAGAGCATTTGGATGATCCAGAAGATTGGGAGAATGTCATATGGTCAGATGAAACCAAAATATAACGTTTTGGTAAAAACTCAACTCGTCGTGTTTGGAGGACAAAGAATGCTGAGTTGCATCCAAAGAACACCATACCTACTGTGAAGCATGGGGGTGGAAACATCATGCTTTGGGGCTGTTTTTCTGCAATGGGACCAGGACGACTGATCCGTGTTAAGGAAAGAATGAATGGGGCCATGTATCGTGAGATTTTGAGTGAAAACCTCCTTCCATCAGCAAGGGCATTGAAGATGAAACGTGGCTGGGTCTTTCAGCGTGACAATGATCCCAAACACACCGCCCGGGCAACGAAGGAGTGGCTTCGTAAGAAGCATTTCAAGGTCCTGGAGTGGCCGAGCTAGTCTCCAGATCTCAACCCCATAGAACATCTTTGGAGGGAGTTGAAAGTCAGTGCTGCCCAGCAACAGCCCCAAAACATCACTGCTCTAGAGGAGATCTGCATGGAGGAATGGGCCAAAATACCAGCAACAGTGTGTGAAAACCTTGTGAAGACTTACAGCTAACGTTTGACCTCTGTCATTGCCAACAAAGTGCATGTAACAAAGTATTGAGATAAACTTTTGTTATTGACCAAATACTTATTTTCCACCATAATTTGCAAGTAAATTCATTAAAAATCATTCTCATTTTGTCTGTCATAATTGAAGTGTACCTATGATGAAAATTACAGGCCTCTCTCATCTTTTTAAGTGGGAGAACTTGCACAATTGGTGGCTGACTAAATACTTTTTTGCCCCACTGTAAATGTATTCCCATGGGCCTCTTGCCTCTTGCCTAAGCACTCCCTAGGTGCCTTCCTCTTCCCCCTGGGAACAAATGAAACAGAATATTAAACAATCCACTTCACAACAAAACTGAGAAAAAAAACTAACTCAGGCCATTAAAGAAGCTCTGACAAGCAACAAACACAGACCATACCAAAGCTGCTACCAACAACAACTAACATAGTACATACCAACGACCAACACGCTATACCCCTCAGCCATCAACCTCCTCTCTCAGCAATGATATATATCACAATCAATCTCTACCCTGAACAACAGAACACTGGCTTTTATAGCTTTAGAAGGCATTGGAAATTGGAGACAGCTGCGTCCTGACGAGGGGGCAGGGTCAGCTCTCCAATTAATCGTGGAGTCGACCAATCAGCTGCTGGGGGATTTCAGGAAGCCATCTCCTGAAAATACACAAACTACAACACAGAAACTGGGAACGTAACAAATGTCGTGGACATTTCCTCTATTTACCAAATCATGGGAGCAAACCACACACACACAAGTCAGAGTTAGTTATAAAAGTCCATCTTTAATTATATGAGCTCTATCACAATCCTGTGACTCTCAGATAAATTCAGTGTCTCTCAGTGAATTCTTAATTCTTTTAATAGCAAAGACACACATAGTCAGACAGCATAGACATAATTCATCGTTCAGCTTTGTCTCCTTTCCCAAACCCCAGAACCATAAACAAAAATCCTCCATATCAACAGGCATATATCAAATTGTCATTTAGATTCATCCAAATCAAAATACAACCTCCTGGACAAACTCACGGAGAGGAGAATGAGGCTATAGGTTAAGATAAAAGCAACATTAGAGGGAGCATAGAATGATTCCAGACACTGCAACCCTCCTTTCCCTTCTGGGAAAGGTAGGGAGTAAAATATATGTTTACACATGATGACACTTTGACCTCTCCCTCTCTGTGGCCCATGCAACTTAGTTTTGACACAGAACAGATAACTGCAACCTCGCCACAGTATTATACAAAAATACCATTCTGATGAGAATTAACTTACACACATTTGATGAATATTAAACATTTTACATATGTTACCAACAAATTCTGAATCTTCCACGACACAAGCAACCTGCAGATTCATGCAGGGTAGTAACGTTATGGTTCATTGTTTAGCTAGCTACAGGCTATCTACTTGCCAACTACTGTTTGAGTTGTGATTATGGTTCATTATTTATTTAGCTAGCTACATGTCTAAACAAAAGACTCCACTGTGCAAGTAACCATTTCAATAGAATGTTCATGATGTCACTGCGACAACTGTTGATAGACGTAGCTGGTAAATTGGCTCTGGTTATCTACTCCGAATTCAGAGCGCTCTCGTCTGAGTGTGCCAGAGCGCAGATTAACTGATGAATTTACCAACGCTCAACACTTGTTGAATATGGCCGGGGTCTGTAAACGTTGGCAAAAAAGTACAATTAAATTGTTGTCAGTTACAGTCACCAACACTCTGGATAACATGAAAACAGCCGAACTCTGCTGGGTTGGGTGAAATGGTCAGAGTGAGGTGTTCTCTCATTTGTATCTGGAAGTAGCTAGCAAGCTAGCCAGTTATCTCGGGTGTTTGGCTACTGTTGTTAGGCCAGAACGCTCGGATCAACCCTACTCCTCGGCCAGAGCGACCAGTGTGTGCTCTGAACGCCAAGAGAGAGAAACGCTCAGAATTTATGAACAGACAGTCTGACAAGTTTACTAATGCCCAGAGCACAGTGTGGAACTCCAGATTAAATTTACGACACACCCGTAGTATAAACCAGCCTTTAGTCTTGAAATCTTTGGTTGTTAAGTACATGGCCTCACGTGTGAATCCTTGAACATATGGGTGGGGCTAAAGCTTAAGAGGGTGTGCACGATGCTGAATGGGTTTTGACAAAGAAGAGCTCAACAGTAGGTAACAAAACATTCAAGGGCCATTTTCTCTTTTTTTTAGCAACTCAAAGCAGAATAACTTTCCCATTTTCGAGCTCGGCGTTCAGAGTCCCTACTCCATCTCCAATGTAAAAACACCATTTCAAATGTTGCTTCAAAAGACCGAATAGATGTGGTCCTTCTCATTTCTGCAAAAAATAATCAATAAAGAAATATTATGTGTACATAAATATTCACATTCCTGAGCCAATACTTTGTTGAAGCACATTTCAAATCAAATAAATTCAAATCAAAATCAAATCAAATTTTATTTGTCACATACACATGGTTAGCAGATGTTAATGCGAGTGTAGCGAAATGCTTGTGCTTCTAGTTCCGACAATGCAGTAATAACCAACAAGTAATCTAACTAACAATTCCAAAACTACTGTCTTATACACAGTGTAAGGGGATAAAGAATATGTACATAAAGATATATGAATGAGTGATTGGTACAGAGCAGCATAGGCAAAATACAGTAGATGGTATCGAGTACAGTATATACATATGAGATGGGTATGTAAACAAAGTGGCATAGTTAAAGTGGCTAGTGATACATGTATTACGTAAGGATGCAGTAGATGATATAGAGTACAGTATATACGTATGCATAATAACAAGGATGGATAATGTAGGGTATGTAACATTAGGGTAGACATTGTTTAAGATGGCTCGTGATTATATTTTTACATAATTTCCCATCAATTCATGTATTAAAAGTGACTGGAGTTGAGTCAGTGTTGTAGCAGCCGCTCAATGTTAGTGGTGGCTGTTTAACAGTCACTGATGGCGAATAGAAAGATGTTTTTCAGTCTCTCGGTCCCAGCTTTGATGCACCTGTACCCTGACCTCATGCATATGCTGGATGATGGCCCAGGGTGAACAGGCAGTGGCTCAGGTGGTTGTTGTCCTTGATGATCTTTATGACCTTCCTGTAACATCGGGTGGTGTAGGTGTCCTGGAGGGCAGGTAGTTTTGCCCGTTGATGCGTTGTGCAGACCTCACTACCCTCTGGAGAGCCTTACGGTTGAGGCGGAGCAGTTGCCGTACCAGGCGGTGATACAGCCCGCCAGGATGCTCTCGATTGTGCATCTGTAGAAGTTTGTGAGTGCTTTTGGTGACAAGCCAAATTTCTTCAGCTTCCTGAGGTTGAAGAGGCGCTGCTGCTTTGCCTTCTTCACGATGCTGTATCTGGTGGGAGACCGAGATTCAGTTTTGTCGCTGTGATGTGTATGCCGAGAGAACAAGAAACTTCACACCCTCTCCACTACTGTTCCATCAGTCTTGGATAGGAGGTGTTCCCTCTGCTGTTTCCTAGAGTCTGAATCATCTCCTTAGTTTTGTTGACGTTAGTGTGAAGGCTGTTTCCCGGCTTCCTTTGCTCAGGGAGCCCTCACCTCCCTCCCTGCATAGGCCGTCTCGTCGTTGATGAGATAATCTCAGAACATATTACCACTGTTGTGTGAGGATCTCGCAAACGATGATTGAGGTTCTGGAGGCGTGTGGCCCCACGCGGTGCGTGTGGTACGCAGGAGTACAGAGGAGAAACCAGGAACGCACCTGGCGGGCTCAGGTGTTGGCGATCGGCAGGTGGAGAAATGTTGCAGTGTGGTTGAATTGCGCATAATCGTGGGACCCGGTGGGCAGTAACAGAATTGGAGTGGGTCCTAGGATGAGCAGTGAGGTGGAGGTGATATGGTCCTTGACTAGTCTCTCAAAGCAGCTTCATGATGACGGAGAGATGAGTCTCTGAAGCGGTAATCAGTGAGCATCAGTGTAAATTCAACTTTCTTAGGGTTGGAGGTGGATATGGTAGCCCTCTTGAAGCATCGGGGAACAGCAGACTGGTATAGGGATTGATTGGAAATACGTCAGATAAACACACCGCCATGGTCTCGCGCATGCTCCTGAAGGCGCGGCTGAGGACCGTCTGGGCCTGCAGCCTTGCAAGGGTTAACACGTTTAAATGTCTTGCATCACCTCGGGCCAGTGAAGGAGAGTCTGCATATTTTCATTGCAGGCCGTGTCAGTGGCACTGTATTGTCCTCAAAGCGGCAAAAAGTTATTTAGTCTGGAATGGGAGCAAGACATCCTGGTCCGTGACTGGGCTGGTTTTCTTCTTGTAGTCCGTGATTGACTATGGACCCTGCCACATACCTCTTGTGTCTGAGCCGTTGAATTGAGATTCTACTTTGTCTCACTATACTGACGCTAAGCTTGTTTGATAGCCTTGCGGAGGAATAGCTGCACTGTTTGTATTCGGTAATGTTACCAGTCACCTTGCCCTGATTAAAAGTAGTGGTCTTCGCCGCTATTCAGTTTCACGCGAATGCTTTGCCATCAATCCACGGTTTCTGGTGAGGGAATGCTTTGACCGACTATGGGAATTTACATCTTCAACGCATTCCTAATGAACTCGCACACCGAATCAGCGTATTCGATCGATGTTGTTATCTGACGCACCGAACATATCCCCGTCCACGTGATGGAAGCAGTCTTGGAGTGTGGAGTCAGCTTGGTCGGACCAGTGTTGGACAGACATCAGCGTGGGAAAAACACTTGTTTTAGTTTCTGTCTGTAGGCAGGGATCAACAAAAAAATGGAGTCGGTCAGCTTTTCCGGAGGGGGGCGGGTAGGCCTTAGGACGCCGCTGGAAGTTAGAGTAACAATGATCCAAGGTTTTTCCACCCCTGGTTGCGCAATCGATATGCTGATAAAATTTAGGGAGTCTTGTTTTCAGATTAGCCTTGTTAAAATCCCCAGCTCCAATGAATGCAGCCTCCGGATAAATGGATTCCAGTTTGCAAAGAGTCAAATAAAGTTCGTTCAGAAACATTGATGTGTCTGCTTGGGGGAATATATACGGCTGTGATTATAAATGAAGGGAATTCTCTTGGTAGATAATGCGGTCGACATTTGATTGTGAGGAATTCTAAATCAGGTGAACAGAAGGATTTGAGTTCCTGTATGTTTCTTTCATCACACCATGTCTCGTTAGCCATAAGGCATATGCCCCGCCCCTCTTCTTACCAGAAAGATGTTTGTTTCTATCGGCGCGATGCGTGGAGAAACTCGCTGGCTGCACCGCCTCCGATAGCGTCTCTCCAGTGAGCCATGTTTCCGTGAAGCAAAGAATGTTACAGTCTCTGATGTCCCTCTGGAATGCTACCCTTGCTCGGATTTCATCAACCTTGTTGTCAAGAGACTGGACATTGGCGAGAAGAATGCTAGGGAGTGGTGCACGATGTGCCCGTCTCCGGAGTCTGACCAGAAGACCGCCTCGTTTCCCTCTTTTACGGAGTCGTTTTTGGGTCGCCGCATGGGATCCATTCAGTTGTCCTGGTTGAAAGGCAGAACACAGGATCCGCGTTGCGAAAATCATATTCTTGGTCGTACTGATGGTGAGTTGACGCTGATCTTATATTCAGTAGTTCTTCTCGACTGTATGTAATGAAACCTAAGATGAGCTGGGGTACTAATGTAAGAAATAACACACAAAAAAACCTGCATAGTTTCCTAGGAACGCGAAGCGTGGCGGCCATCTCTGTCGGCGCTGGAAGTACTGGCAGTGATTACATCCGTAATTCTTTCTGGGTAAGTCTCTAAGGGTGATTAGAGCTGTGCTTCTTTCTGGGTAAGTCTCTAAGGGTGATTAGAGCTGTGCATCTTTCTGGGTAAGTCTCTAAGAGCTTTCCACACCTGGATTATGCAACATTTGGCCATTACTATTTTCAAAATATGTCAAGCCTTTTCAGATCTTGCTATAGATTTTTAAGTCGATTTAAGTCAAAACTGTAACTTGACCAATCAGGAACATTCATTGTCTCCTTGGTAAGAAACTCCAGCGTACATTTAGCCTTGTTTTAGGTTATTGTCCTGCTGGTGAATTTATCTCCCAGTGTCTGATGGAAAGCAGACAGAACCAGGTTTTCCTCTAGGATTTTGCCTGTGCTTAGCTCTATTCCATTTATTTTTTTATCCTGAAAATTTCCCCAGTCTTTAACGATTACAAGCATACCCATAACATGATGCAGCCAGCACCATGCTTGAATAAATGAAGAGTGGTACTCAGTGAGGTGTTGTATTGGAATTTGCCCCAAACATAACACTTTGTATTCAGGACAAAAAGGTAATTGGTTTGCCACATTTTTGGAGAATTACTTTAGTGTTTCGAATATTTTATTAGGAACTACAATGTTGTTGAACCGCCCTAATTGTTTTCCTATCAAAGCCATTAAACTCTGTAACTGTTTTAAAGTCACCATTGGCCTCATGGTGAAATCCCTGAGTGGTTTCCTTCCTCTCCAGCAACTGAGTTTGGAAGGACGCCTGTATCTTTGTAGTTGTAACGGCGTTCGTCTGTTGAAGGAGAGTCAGACCAAAATGCAGCGTGGTGGTTACTCATGTTCTTTAATGAAGAATAGTGATACATGAAATAACTATAAATATACAAAACAACAAACGGAACGAGAAAACCTATCACAACCTATCTGGTGAACACTACACAGAGACAGGAACAATCACCCACAAAATACACAGTGAAACCCAGGCTACCTAAATATGGTTCCCAATCAGAGACAACGAGAATCACCTGACTCTGATTGAGAACCGCCTCAGGCAGCCATAGACTAATTAGTCACCCCACAAAACCCCAAGACAAAAAACACACCACAATAACCCATGTCACACCCTGGCCTGACCAAATAAAGAAAGAAAACACAAAATACTAAGACCAAGGCGTGACAGTAGTGACATGGTGTATTGATACACCATCCAAAGTGTAATTAATTAATTACTCAAAGTGATATTCAATGTCGGCTTTTTATTTATTTTATATTTATTTACTTCTATCAATAGGTGACATTCTTTGAGAGGTATTGGAAAACCTCCCTGATCTTTGTGGTTGAAAACCTCCCTGGTCTTTGTGGTTGAATTTGTGTTTGAAATTCACTGCTCGGCTGAGGAACCTCACAGATAATTGTATGTGTGGAGTACAGAGATGAGGTAGTCATTCAGAAATCATGTTAAACACAAATGGTGTGTCCATGCAACTTATTATGTGACTTGTCAAGCACATTTTTACTACTTGCCTTAACAAAGGGGTTGAATACTTATTGACTCAAGACATTGAAGCTTTTCATTATTTATTAATTAGTAAACTTTCCGAGAAACAGAATTCCACTTTGACATTATGGAATTATTATTATTATTATATTATATATTATATTATATAATTATTATTATTTGTGTTTAAGTTTAAGTGACAAAAAATATATAAAGTGTATCAATTTTTCAATTCAGCAAAAATGTGGAAAAGCCAAGGGGTGTGAATACTTTCTGACAGCTCCAGACGACTAGTTTTTTAAATCATATGAGCAAATGAGCACTTTATTTGGAACGCTAACACAGACATTAATAAACGTTTATTTAATTAATATAAGTTTCAGCCTTTTTTCAGCCTCTTTTAAACAAAGCTAGTTACAATTAGAACGTTATCCTCCAGAAAAGACAAATATAGTACATCCAAAAGATTGTGGATTAACTGTCGTAGCGACCGGGAGACCCATGGGGCTGCAAACAATGGGCCCAGCGTCGCCCAGGCTAGGGGAGGGTTTGGCCGGGCAGGGATATCCTTGTCCCATCGCGCAATAGCCACTACTGTGGCGGGCCGGGCACAGTGCACGCTGACACGGTCGCCAGGTGTACAGCGTTTCTCCGACACATTGGTGCGGCTGGCTTCGGGTTAAGTGGGCATTGTGTCAGGAAGCAGCGTTTGGTTGGGTCGTGTTTTGAGGACGTAATGCTCTTGACCTTCACCTCCCCGAGTCCGCACGAAGCTGCAGCTATGAGACAAGACTCTAACTACCACCTGATACCACAAAATTGGGTAAAATAATATATTTAAAGTATGTGACATCCCCCAAATTAGTGGATTCTATTTCAGCCTCTTGCTTACAGTTGTATAAAAACTGAGCACATAGCAATGCAATCTCCATAGACAAACATTGGCAGTAGAACAGTCTTAGTGCAGAGCTCGTGGCACCATCATAGATGCCACCTTTCCAAACAAGTCACTTTGTCAACTCTCTTTCCTGCTAGAGCTGCCCCCGTCAACTGCAAGTGCATTTATTGTGAAGTGGAAAATGTCTAGGGAGCAACAATGGCTCAGCCTGCAAAGTGGTAGGCCACACAAGCTCACAGAACAGGAAGTGCTGAAGGCGTAGCATGTCAAATCATCTGTCCTCGGTTGCAACACTCACTACCGAGCTCCAACTGCCCCTGGAAGCAAACGTCAGCATTAACTGTTTGTCGGGAGCCAAGAAATATGGAGCAGCCGCACACAAGCCTTTGGACTCTGGAAAAGTGGAAACTGCTTCTCTGGAGTGATGAATCATGCTTCACTCATCTGGCAGTCCGAGATGAATTTGGTTTGGCAGATGCCAGGAGATCCCTACCTGCCTGAATGCAGTGCCAACTGTAACGCTTGGGTGGAGGAGGCCATTGACTAGCTGTTTTCGCGTGGTTCAGGCTAGCCCCTGAAGTGAAATCTAATTACAGCATTCAATGACATTTTTAGATGATTAGTTGCTTCCAACTACAGCCTACGCACAAACTGAGGTCCATACAGAAATGGTTTGTCGAGATCAGTGTGGAAGAACTTGACTGACCTGCACAGAACCCTGAACTCAACCCCATCGAACACCTTTGGGATGAATCGGAACGCCGTCTGCGAGCCAGGAGGCCTAATCGTCCCCGACCTCACTAATGCTCCTGTGGCTGTATGGAAACAAGTCTCTGCAGCAATGATCCATCATCTAGTGGAAAGCCTTCCCAGAAGAGTGGAGGCTGTTTCTAGCAGCAATGTTCCAACATCTAGTGGAAAGCCTTCCCAGAAGAGTGGAGGCTGTTCTAGCAGCAATGTTCCAACATCTAGTGGAAAGCCTTCCCAGAAGAGTGGAGGCTGTTATAGCAGCAATGTTCCAACATCTAGTGGAAAGCCTTCCCAGAAGAGTGGAGGCTGTTCTAGCAGCAATGTTCCAACATCTAGTGGAAAGCCTTCCCAGAAGAGTTGAGGCTGTTATAGCAGCAATGTTCCAACATCTAGTGGAAAGCCTTCCCAGAAGAGTGGAGGCTGTTATAGCAGCAATGTTCCAACATCTAGTGGAAAGCCTTCCCAGAAGAGTGGAGGCTGTTATAGCAGCAATGTTCCAACATCTAGTGGAAAGCCTTCCCAGAAGAGTGGAGGCTGTTATAGCAGCAATGTTCCAACATCAGTGGAAAGCCTTTCCCAGAAGAGTGGAGGCTGTTATAGCAGCAATGTTCCAACATCTAGTGGAAAGCCTTCCCAGAAGAGTGGAGGCTGTTATAGCAGCAATGTTCCAACATCTAGTGGAAAGCCTTCCCAGAAGAGTGGAGGCTGTTCTAGCAGCAATGTTCCAACATCTAGTGGAAAGCCTTCCCAGAAGAGTGGAGGCTGTTATAGCAGCAATGTTCCAACATCTAGTGGAAAGCCTTCCCAGAAGAGTGGAGGCTGTTCTAGCAGCAATGTTCCAACATCTAGTGGAAAGCCTTCCCAGAAGAGTTGAGGCTGTTATAGCAGCAATGTTCCAACATCTAGTGGAAAGCCTTTCCCAGAAGAGTGGAGGCTGTTATAGCAGCAATGCACATTCAGTGGAAAGCCTTCCTGAAGAGTGGAGGCTGTTATAGCAGCAATAACATCTATGCCTTCCTAGAAGAGTGGAGGCTGTTATAGCAATGTTCCACATCTAGTGGAAAGCCTTCCCAGAAGAGCAGAGGCTGTTATAGCAGCAATGTTCCATCATCTAGTGGAAAGCCTTTCCCAGAAGAGGAGGCTGTTATAGCAGCAATGCTCCAACATTCAGTGGAAAGCCTTCCAGGAAGAGTGGAGGCTGTTATAGCAGCAATGTTCCAACATCTAGTGTTTTCCCAGTGGGAGGCTGTTATAGCAGCAATGTTCCAACAGATTCAGAAAGCCTTCCTGGAGGGCTGTTATAGCAGCAATGTTCCAACATCTAGTGAAAGCCTTCCCAGAAGAGTGGGAGGCTGTTATAGCAGCAATGTCTCCAACATCTAGTGGAAAGCCTTCCAGAAGTGAGTGAGGCTGTCATAGCACAATGTCTAAACATCTAGTGGAAAGCCTTCCCAGAAGAGTGGAGGCTGTTATAGCAGCAATGTTCCAACATCTAGTGGAAAGCCTTCCCAGAAGATTGGAGGCTGTTATAGCAGCAATGCTCCAACATCTAGTGGAAAGCCTTCCCAGAAGAGTGGAGGCTGTTATAGCAGCAATGTTCCAACATCTAGTGGAAAGCCTTCCCAGAAGAGTGGAGGCTGTTATAGCAGCAATGTTCCAACATCAGTGGAAAGCCTTCCCAGAAGAGTGGAGGCTGTTATAGCAGCAATGTTCCAACATCTAGTGGAAAGCCTTCCCAGAAGAGTGGAGGCTGTTATAGCAGCAATGTTCCAACATCTAGTGGAAAGCCTTCCCAGAAGAGTGGAGGCTGTTATAGCAGCAATGTTCCAACATCTAGTGGAAAGCCTTCCCAGAAGAGTGGAGGCTGTTATAGCAGCAATGTTCCAACATCTAGTGGAAAGCCTTCCCAGAAGAGTGGAGGTTGAGAGTG
>NW_026279155.1:0-7500 GCF_023373465.1 Oncorhynchus keta | reverse complement strand
CACACTAGCTAATATATCAGTAGCATCTGGCTATCATGCTACTGCTAATATATCAGTGGCATCTGCTATCAGCCACACTGGCTGTTCTATCAGTAGCATCTATTATCAGCCACACTAGCTAATATATCAGTAGCATCTAGCTAGCCCACACTAGCTGTTCAGCTACACTAGCTAATCTATCAGTAGCATCTAGCTATCAGCTACACTAGCTAATCTATCAGTAGCATCTAGCTATCAGCTACACTAGCTAATCTATCAGTAGCATCTGGCTATCAGTACACTAGCTGTTCTATCAGTAGCATCTGGCTATCAGCCACTAGCTGTTCTATCAGTAGCATCTAGCTATCAGCCACACTAACTGTTCTATCAGTAGCATCTAGCTATCAGCCACACTAGCTAATATATCAGTGGCATCTGGCTATCAGCTACACTAGCCAATCTATCAGTGGCATCTGGCTATCAGCTACACTAGCTAATCTATCAGTGGCATCTGGCTATCAGCTACACTGGCTAATATATCAGTAGCATCTGGCTATCAGCTACACTGGCTGTTCTATCAGTAGCATCTAGCTATCAGCCACACTAGCTAATATATCAGTAGCATCTAGCTATCAGCTACACTAGCCAATCTATCAGTAGCATCTAGCTATCAGCTGCACTAGCTAATCTATCAGTAGCATTCAGCAGCCAGTAGTATTGGTCACCGTGATGCAATAAGCCTTCCTTCCTATAGCCTAGGGTTAAAGACCCTTCATCCTCCTTTAGCGGGCGGTTAAACATCAAGTTGATTTTCTCTGGGGGGCGTGATCGATTTAATAGCTGTGTGTGATGGCGTGTGTGTGATGGGTTTAATGGCAGGGCAGTGCTGTGAACCAATGTAGAGGTTGTGGGAACATCACCAATGACTATTATAGGGTCAATACATCACATGATGCTAGCATTTTATACTCTACACTACTACCCTCTCTCTCTCTCTCTCTCTCTCTCTCTCTCTCTCTCTCTCTCTCTCTCTCTCTCTCTCTCTCTCTCTCGCTCTCCTTTTTATCTCTCTCTCTCTCTCTCTCTCTCTATCTCCCTCTCTCGCTCTCCTTTTATCTCTCTCTCGCTCTCCTTTATCTCTCTATCTTTCTTTCCTCCTCCTGGAAATCACTCTCTCCCTCTCTCTCTCTCTCTCTCTCTCTATCTCTCTCTCTATCTCTCTCTCTAATCTCTCTCTCTATATCTCTCTCTATCTCTCTCCTTTTGTCTCTCGCTCTCCTTTTATCTCTCTATCTTTCTTTCCTCCTCCTGAAATCACTCTCTCACTCTCTCTATCTCTCTCTCTCCCACTCTTTTCTTTTCCTCTCTCTATAATAATCCCTCCCTTGACTGTTTTAATCTATTTCCTCGTTATTTCTGTTTATTTTACCCCCCTCTGTGTGCATTCTAGCTCTGTCTCCCTCTGCTCTCCGTCTCCCTCGCTCCGTCTCTCTCCCTCTCTCTCTCCGTCTCCCTCGCTCCGTCTCTCTCCCTCTCTCTCTCCGTCTCTCTCTCCCTCTGCTCTCCGTCTCCCTTTCTCCGTCTCTCTCCCTCTCTCTCTCCGTCTTTCTCCCTCTCTCTCTCCGTCTCTCTCTCCCCCTCTCTCCGTCTCTGTCTCTCTCTCCGTCTGTCTCCCTCTCTCTCTCCATCTCTCTTTCTCTCCCTCTCTCCGTCTCTCTGTCCCTCTCTCTCTCTCCGTCTCTCTCTCCGTCTCTCTCTCCCTCTTCTCTCCGTCTCTCTCTCCCTCTGCTCTCCGTCTCCCTCTCTCCCTCTGCTCTCCGTCTCCCTCCCTCTGCTCTCCGTCTCCCTCCCTCTGCTCTCCGTCTCCCTCTCTCTGCTCTCCGTCTCCCTCCCTCTGCTCTCCGTCTCCCTCCCTCTGCTCTCCGTCTCCCTCCCTCTCTCTCAGTCTCTCCTCTCCGTCTCTCTCTCCGTCTCTCTCTCCCTCTCTCTCTCCCTCTCTCTCTCCTCTCTCTCTCCGTCTCTCTCTCCGTCTCTCTCTCTCCCTCTGCTCTCCGTCTCCTCCCTCTGCTCTCCGTCTATCGCTCTGATGAGGCACATACGCCCATCCTGACACACTGCCCCGGCGAGTAGTTATATAGTACTTACTATAGAATTCTGTGGTAAACTGTAGTATTCTGTGGAATACTATATATAACCTGAACTGTTGTATCCCTCAATCAGTTGTGGTACTTATATATAATGTTGTAGTATGCTATAGTAAATTCTACAGTATTATCACAACAAAACACTAGCTAAATACTGCATTAATGTCCGCAAAAACACATTTTTTAAAACTATAGCAAAAACTGCAGTATTTAATATACATATAAAGAGCTGACCATTCAAATCAAATCAAATCAAATCAAATTGTATTTGTCACATACACATGGTTAGCAGATGTTAATGCGAGTGTAGCGAAATGCTTGTGCTTCTAGTTCGACAATGCAGTAATAACCAACAAGTACATTTTACATTTAAGTCATTTAGCAGACGCTCTTATCCAGAGCGACTTACAAATTGGTGCATTCACCTTATGACGTAATCTAGCTAACAATTCCAAAACTACTACGTTGATGACGAGCTTGGAGGTACTATGGTGTTAAATGCCGAGCTGTTGTCGATGAACAGCATTCTCACATAGGTATTCCTCTTGTCCAGATGGGTTAGGGCAGTGTGCAGTGTGGACTGAGATCAGCATCGTCTGTGGACCTATTTGGTAAGCAAATTGGAGTGGGTCTGGATGTCAGGTAGGGTGGAGGTGATATGGTCATGACTAGTCTCTCAAAGCACTTCATGATGAGCGGAAGTGAGTGCACACAGTGATAGTCATTTAGCTCAGTTACCTTAGCTTTCTTGGGAACAGGAACAATGGTGGCCCTCTGAAGCATGTGGGAACAGCAGACTGGGATAGGGATTGATTGAATATGTCGTAAACACACCAGCCAGCTGGTGCGCATGCTCTGAGGCGCGGCTGGGGATGCCGTCTGGGCCTGCAGCCTTGCGAGGTTTGACACGTTTAAATGTTTTCCCCGTCGGCTGCAGTGAGAGGAGAGTCCCCATGTTTTCTTCCCCCACACATAAGTGAGACACCTACATGCCAAATATAGATCATTCAGACCCCAGTCCTACCTTCCTACAGGTTATGGATAATGTGTGCTTTTGCTATTTATCCAGTAGGTTTCCTAAAGGAGAGCGCTCCACTTTAATGTCAAAGATTTGTTTTGGAACGTACTACAGTAATATCTGCAAAAAACACTACAGTAAATATTACAGTATACTACAATCAGCAAAACAATACATTCATTACCATAGTATATACAACAGTTTTATTTTACTACAGTATTTATACTGTAGTTCACTACTACAGTAAATACTACTTTATTGATTGTAGTGTTTTTGCTGACTTTAGTCTGCAAAATCAATACAGTGAATACTAGCATTTGACCTTAGAGAACCGTTTTATGTCTCTATTTTGGTTTGGTCAGGGGTGTGATGTGTGGGCATTCTATGTTTTGTTTTCTATGTTTCTTTATTTCTATGTGTTGGCCGGGTATGGTTCTCAATCAGGGACAGCTGTCTATCGTTGTCTCTGATCGGGAATCATACTTTGGTAGCCCTTTTCCCTCCTTTCAGTGTGGGTAGTTGACTTTGTGAGGGCCTATAGCCTGTGTAAGTGTCACGGTTGTCTTAATTTCTTGTTTTGTTGGCGTCATTTTAAATAAAAGGAAATGTCCTTGAATGACGGCCGTGACAAGTATAGTCTGCAAAATCACTTCAGTGAATACTACAGTATAGTCTGCAAAATCACTTCAGTGAATACTACAGTATAGTCTGCAAAATCACTTCAGTGAATACTACAGTATAGTCTGCAAAATCACTTCAGTGAATACTACAGTATAGTCTGCAAAATCACTTCAGTGAATACCACAGTATAGTCTGCAAAATCACTTCAGTGAATACTATAGTATAGTCTGCAAAATCCTTCACTGAATACTACAGTATAGTCTGCAAAATCACTTCAGTGAATAGTATAGTATAGTCTGCAAAATCACTTCAGTGAATACTACAGTAGTCAGACAATAGCCTCTTAGTGACTGAGGTATCAACAGTGTGTTTCTTCATCATGTAATCCTCTTGGTGACTGAGGTATCAACAGTGTGTTTCTTCATCATGTAATCCTCTTGGTGACTGAGGTATCAACAGTGTGTTTCTTCATCATGTAATCCTCTTGGTGACTGAGGTATCAACAGTGTGTTTCTTCATCATGTAATCCTCTTGGTGACTGAGGTATCAACAGTGTGTTTCTTCATCATGTAATCCTCTTGGTGACTGAGGTATCAACAGTGTGTTTCTTCATCATGTAATCCTCTTGGTGACTGAGGTATCAACAGTGTGTTTCTTCATCATGTAATCCTCTAGGTGACTGAGGTATCAACAGTGTGTTTCTTCATCATGTAATCCTCTTGGTGACTGAGGTATCAACAGTGTGTTTCTTCATCATGTAATCCTCTTGGTGACTGAGGTATCAACAGTGTGTTTCTTCATCATGTAATCCTCTTGGTGACTGAGGTATCAACAGTGTGTTTCTTCATCATGTAATCCTCTTGGTGACTGAGGTATCAACAGTGTGTTTCTTCATCATGTAATCCTCTTGGTGACTGAGGTATCAACAGTGTGTTTCTTGGTCATGTAACAGTTTGTAGACCTACATATCTTCTTTGCTCTAAGGAGGCAAGAGTCACCGACATCACGTTATACTGTTTATCAATGTATTCATCTTGGTTTGACAGTGAGGTGATGACATTATGGTACTGTTATGTTCCTCAGCTACCTTCTATCTACTATAATGATATGGTACAGGAAGACAAGACCTTCTATCTACCATAATGATATATGGTACAGGAAGACAAGACCTTCTATCTACTATAATGATATATGGAAGAGGGAAGACAAGACCTTCTATAATGATATATGGAAGAGGAAGACAAGACCTTCTATAATGATATATGGTACAGGAAGACAAGACCTTCTATCTACTATAATGATATATGGAAGAGAAGACAATACCTTCTATAATGATATATGGAAGAGGAAGACAAGACCTTCTATAATGATATATGGAACAGGAAGACAAGACCTTCTATAATGATATATGGAACAGGAAGACAAGACCCTCTATAATGATATATGGAAGAGGAAGACAAGACCTTCTATAATGATATATGGAAGAGGAAGACAAGACCTGCTATCTACCATAATGATATATGGAAGAGGAAGACAAGACCTTCTATAATGATATATGGAACAGGAAGACAAGACCTTCTATAATGATATATGGAAGAGGAAGACAAGACCTTCTATAATGATATATGGAACAGGAAGACAAGACCTTCTATAATGATATATGGAACAGGAAGACAAGACCCTCTATAATGATATATGGAAGAGGAAGACAAGACCTTCTATAATGATATATGGAAGAGGAAGACAAGACCTTCTATCTACTATAATGATATATGGAACAGGAAGACAAGACCTTCTATAGTGATATATGGAAGAGGAAGACAAGACCTTCTATAATGATATATGGAACAGGAAGACAAGACCTTCTATAATGATATATGGTAGAGGAAGACAAGACCTTCTATCTACTATAATGATATATGGAAGAGGAAGACAAGACCTTCTATCTACCATAATGATATATGGAAGAGGAAGACAAGACCTTCTATAATGATATATGGAAGAGGAAGACAAGACCTTCTATAATGATATATGGAAGAGGAAGACAAGACCTTCTATAATGATATATGGAAGAGGAAGACAAGACCTTCTATAATGATATATGGAACAGGAAGACAAGACCTTCTATAATGATATATGGAAGAGGAAGACAAGACCTTCTATAATGATATATGGAAGAGGAAGACAAGACCTTCTATAATGATATATGGAAGAGGAAGACAAGACCTTCTATAATGATATATGGAAGAGGAAGACAAGACCTTCTATAATGATATATGGAACAGGAAGACAAGACCTTCTATAATGATATATGGAAGAGGAAGACAAGACCTTCTATAATGATATATGGACGAGGAAGACAAGACCTTCTATAATGATATATGGAAGAGGAAGACAAGACCTTCTATAATGATATATGGAAGAGGAAGACAAGACCTATAATGATATATGGAAGAGGAAGACAAGACCTTCTATAATGATATATGGAAGAGGAAGACAATACCTTCTATAATGATATATGGACGAGGAAGACAAGACCTTCTATAATGATATATGGAAGAGGAAGACAATACCTTCTATAATGATATATGGACGAGGAAGACAATACCTTCTATAATGATATATGGAAGAGGAAGACAAGACCTTCTATAATGATATATGGAAGAGGAAGACAAGACCTATAATGATATATGGAAGAAAGACAAGACCTTCTATAATGATATATGGAAGAGGAAGACAATACCTTCTATAATGATATATGGACGAGGAAGACAAGACCTTCTATAATGATATATGGAAGAGGAAGACAATACCTTCTATAATGATATATGGAAGAGGAAGACAAGACCTATAATGATATATGGAAGAGGAAGACAAGACCTTCTATAATGATATATGGAAGAGGAAGACAATACCTTCTATAATGATATATGGACGAGGAAGACAAGACCTTCTATAATGATATATGGAATATGGAAGAGGAAGACAAGACCTATAATATAATGAAGAGGAAGACAAGACCTATAATGGAAGAGGAAGACAAGACCTATAATGATATATGGACGAGGAAGACAAGACCTTCTATAATGATATATGGAAGAGGAAGACAATACCTTCTATAATGATATATGGAAGAGGAAGACAAGACCTATAATGATATATGGAAGAGGAAGACAAGACCTTCTATAATGATATATGGAAGAGGAAGACAATACCTTCTATAATGATATATGGGATGAGGAAGACAAGACCTTCTATAATGATATATGGAAGAGGAAGACAATACCTTCTATAATGATATATGGACGAGAAGACAAGACTTTATAATGATATATGGAAGAGGAAGACAAGACCTATAATGATATATGGAAGAGGAAGACAAGACCTTCTATAATGATATATGGACGAGGAAGACAAGACCTTTCTATAATGATATATGGAAGAGGAAGACAAGACCTTCTATAATGATATATGGAACAGAAGACAAGACCTTCTATAATGATATATGGAAGAGGAAGACAAGACCTTCTATAATGATATATGGACGAGGAAGACAAGACCTTCTATAATGATATATGGAAGAGGAAGACAAGACCTTCTATATTGATATATGGAACAGAAGACAAGACCTTCTATAATGATATATGGAACAGGAAGACAAGACCTTCTATAATGATATATGTAAAGTGGAAGACAAGACCTTCTATAATGATATATGGAAGAGGAAGACAAGACCTT
>NW_026279154.1:0-7500 GCF_023373465.1 Oncorhynchus keta | reverse complement strand
TCTCTTCTACCTCTCTCTCTCTCTCTCTCTCTCTCTCTTTACCCCTCTCTCTCTCTTCCTCTCTCTCTCTCTCTCTCTCTCTCTCTCTCTCTCTCTCTCTCTTTACCTCTCTCTCTCTCTCTCTCTCTCTCTTTCCTCTCTCTTCTCTCTCTCTCTCCTCTCTCTCCGCTCTCTCTCTCTCCTCTCTCTCTCTCTCTTCTCTCCTCTCTCTCTCTCTCTCTAATCAGTCTCTCTCTCATCTGTCTGTCTCTATTTCTCTCCTCTACAACCTGTCAGCTCCCAGAGAGTGGGTGTGACACACTTACATAAAACTCTGTTACGTAACGTAAACCGTGTGTTTCTCTATAGATGACTGCTGCCTATAAGTGGGTGGCAGGGGTGAAAGTCTTGACTCAGCCTAATATAGCAATCTGACACCAAAGACTAGAACTGATTTTATTTTGAGCCAGTACTGTGTGTGTGTCCATCTTCTGTTCTTCACAGGACCTCTAACCATCTTATATTGATGTGTGTGTTCACGCTCTGCTCGTGCGTGTGTGTACCCGTGTCTGTTACTGTGTGTATGTTATTGTGTGTGTGTTTGTGCGCAGACCCGTATCCGTCTGCGGTCTGTGTGAAGTCTGCTCCTCAAATCAAACAGTGGAGAGCCTTCTGCTAGTGAGCTGCTCTACTGACGAACAGCCTTTTACTGTGGGACTGTTTCTATGTGGGCGACAGCCAGCATTCACTGAAGGACTATGCTTTATCTTGTTAAGATGCTATAAGGACAACTTCAGTCTACAGAGCTTTAGGCCCTGTTCCAATTCTTTAAATATGCATCCATCCTTCCTCCCTCCCTCCCTCCTTTCTTTCTTTCTTTCTTTCTTTCTTTCTTTCTTTCTTTCTTTCTCTCTCTCTTTCTTTCTACAACACTTTCAAATTCCCATTGGTCTTTATGGAAAAGGACATGTGTCAGGATCCTACCATTAGCTATCAGCTACACTAGCTGTTCTATCAGTAGCATCTAGCTATCAGCCACACTAGCTGTTCTATCAGTAGCATCTAGCTATCAGCCACACTCAGCTAATATCAGTAGCATCTTAGCCATCACACACTAGCTGTTCTATCAGTAGCATTTTAGCTATCAGGCCACACTAGCTAATATATCAGCAGCATCTAGCTATCAGCTACACTAGCCAATCTATCAGTAGCATCTAGCCATCAGCCACACCAGCTAATCTATCAGCAGCATCTAGCCATCAGCCACACTAGCTGTTCTATCAGAGTCTTAAATATCAGCCACACTAGTTGTTCTATCAGTAGCATCTAGCTATCAGCCACACTAACTGTTCTATCAGTAGCATCTAGCTATCAGCCACACTAGCTAATATATCAGTAGCATCTAGCTATCAGCCACACTAGCCAATCTATCAGTAGCATCTATTACTGCCACACTAGCTAATATATCAGTAGCATCTAGCTATCAGCTACACCCAGCTTGGCCATATCAGGCAGCATATATCAGCTAGCATCAGTAGCATCTAGCTATCAGCCACACTAGCTCAAGCATCTATCAGCTAGCATCTAGCTAGCATCTAGCTATCAGCACTAGCTAATCTATCAGTATTCAGCAGCCAATGTAGTATTGGTCACCGTGATGCAATAAGCCTTCCTTCCCTATAGCCTAGGTTAAAGACCCTTCATCCTCCTTTAGCGGGCCGTTTAAACATCAAGTTGATTTTCTGGGGTGATTTATTTGAATAGCTGTGTGTGATGGCGTGTGTGTGATGGGTTTAATGGCAGGGCAGTGCTGTGAACCAATGTAGAGGTTGTGGGAACATCACCTATGACTATTATAGGGTCAATACATCACATGATGCTAGCATTTTATACTCTACACTACTACCCTCTCTCTCTCAATTCAATTCAATCCAATTCAAGGGCTTTATTGGCATGGGAAACATGTGTTAACATTGCCAAAGCAAGTGAGTCTCTCTCTCTCTCTCTCCTTTTATCTCCTTTATCTCCTTTATCTCTCCTTTTATCTCTATCTATCTTTTTCCTTCCTCCTGAATCACTCTTCTATCTCTCTCTCTCCCACTTTTTCTTTTTCCTCTATAATAATCTCTCCCCTTGACTGTTTTAATCTATTTCCTCGTTATTTCTGTTTATTTTACTCCCTCTGTGTGCATTCTTAGTTTGTCTCCTCTGTTTCGTCTTCTCTTTCGTCTCTCTCCTCTGTTTCCTCCGTTTCCCTCTCCGTATCTCTCCTTCCTTTCTCTCTCCGTTCTCTGTCTTCCTCTCTCCCTCCTCTCTCCGTCTCTGTCTCTCTGTCTGTCTCTCCTTCTCTCCCTTGGTTTCTCTCCCCGTTTCTCCTTCTCCGTTTCTTCTTCCTTCTTTCTTTCTCCGTTCTTCTCCGGTTTCTCTCTTCTCCCTTCCCTCTGTTTCTGTTCCCTTCTCCGTTTTCTTCTTCCCTTTTTGTTTTCTCCTCGTTCTCTCTGTTTCCTCTTTCTGTTTCTCTTCCTTCTCCGTTTCTCTTCTCCGTCTCCTCTGTCTTGTCTCTCTCTCCGTCTGTCTCCCTCTCTCTCCGTTCTCTGTCTCTCTCTGTCTCCTTCTCTCTGTCTCTCTTCCGTCTCTTTCTCCGTCTCTCTCTCTCTCTCTCTCTCCGTCTCCTTTCTCCGTTTCTCTTTCCTTTCTCTCTCTCCGTTTCTCTCTCCTCTCTCTCTCTCTCTCTTTCTCGTCTCTTCCTCTCTCTCTCTGTCTCTCTCTCCTCTGTTCTCTAGTCTCCGTCTCTCTCTGTTCTCCTCTGTTCTCTCCTCTGTTTCTCCGTCTCTCTCTCCCTCTGTCTCTCCGTCTTCTCTCTCCTCTGCTCTCCGTCTCTCTTCCTCTGTCTCTCCGTCTCCCTCCCTCTGCTCTCCGTCTCCCTCTCTCTGTTCCTCTCTTCCTCTCTCGTCTCCTCTCTCTCTCTCTCTTGTCTCTCCTGTCTCGTCTCCTTGTCTTTCCTTTCTGTTCTTTCTCTCCTTTCTGTTTCTGCTCTCCTTTCCCTTCTGTTTCTCTGTCTCCCTTCTCCTCTGTTTCTCTGTCTTCCTTCTGTTTCCTTGTTTCTTCCCTCTGTTTCCTCCGTTTCCTCCTTCTGTTTCCTCTCGCTCTCTCCTTCTGTTTCTCTGTCTCCTTTCCTTTCTTCCTTTCTCTTCCTTCTCTTTCCTTCTCCGTTTTCTTCTCCCTCTGCTCTCAGCCCCTCCTCTGCTCTCCGTCTCCTCTCTCCGTCTATCGCTCTGATGAAGCACATACGCATGCAAACACACTGCCCCGACAGGCAGTTACTATAGTACTTACTATAGAATTATGTGGTAAACTGTATTCTGTGGAATACTATACTACTGTACAGACTGTTGTATCCCCGATCAGTTGTGGTACTTATATATAATGTTGTAGTATACTATAGTAAATTCTACAGTATTATCCACAACAAAACACTGTAGTAAATACTGCATTAATGTCCGCAAAAACACATTTTTAAAACTATAGCAAAAACTGCAGTATTTAATTTACATATACCCTGACCATTCCAAATCAAATCAAATCAAATCCAATTTTATTTGTCACATACACATGGTTAGCAGATGTTAATGCGAGTGTAGCGAAATGTTTGTGCTTCTAGTTCGAAATGCAGTAATAACCAACAAGTAATCGGTAGCTAACATTTCCAAAACTACTACGTTACAGGCAGTGGCTCGGGTGGTTGTTGTCCTTGATGATCTTATGGCCTTCCTGTGACATCGGGTGGTGTAGGTGTCCTGGAGAGCAGGTGAGTTTGCCCTCGTGATGCGTTGTGCAGACCTCACTACCCTGGAGAGCTCCACGGGTTGTGGGTGGAGCAGTTGTCAGTATTCAGGCGGTGATACAGCCCGACAGGATGCCCATTGTGTATCTGTAGTTTGTGAGTGCTTTGGTGACAAGCCGAATTTCTTCAGCCTCCTGAGGCTGAAGAGAGCTGCTGCGCCTTCTTCACGATGCTGTCTGTGTGGGTGGACTAATTCAGTTTGTCTGTGATGTGTACGCCGAGAACTTAAAACTTGCTACCCTCCTACTACTGTTCCATCAATGTGGATAGGGGGTGTTCCCTCTGCTGTTTCTGAAGTCCACAATCATCTCCTTAGTTTTGTTGGACGCTTGAGTGTGAGGTTATTTTCCTGACACCACTCCGAGGGGCCCTCACCTCCTCCCTGTAGGCCGGCTCGTCATGTTGGTAATCAAGCCTACCACTGTTGTGTCATCCGCGAAACTTGATGATTGAGTTGAGGCGTGCGGTGGCCACGCAGTCGGGTGAACAGGAGTACAGGAGAGGGCTCAGAACGCACCCCTGGGGGCCCCAGTGTTGAGGATCAGCGGTGGAGATGTTGTTTACCCTCACCTGGGGCTACAATAGATGTCCAGTACCCAGTTGCATTGAGGCGGGCCGAGAGACCCAGGGTCTCGAGCTTGATGACGAGCTTGAGGGCACTATGGTGTTAAATGCCGAGCTGTAGTCGATGAACAGCATTCTCACATAGGTATTCCTCTTGTCCAGATGGGTTAGGCAGTGTGCAGTGTGTGGCTGAGATTGTATCGTCTAGGACCTATTTGGGCGGTAAGCAAATTGAGTGGGTCTAGGTGTCAGGTAGGGCGGAGGTGATATGGTCCTTGACTAGTCTCTCAAAGCACTTCATGATGACGGAAGTGAGTGCTACGGGGCGGTAGTCATTTCTAGCTCAGTTACCTTAGCTTTCTTGGGAACAGGAACAATGGTGGCCCTCTTGAAGCATGTGGGAACAACAGACTGGGATAGGGATTGATTGAATATGTCCGTAAACACACCAGCCAGCTGGTCTGCGCATGCTCTGAGGGCGCGGCTGGGGATGCCGTCTGGGCCTGCCCAGCCTTGCGGAGGTTTGACACGTTTAAATGTTTTCCCTGTCGGCTGCAGTGAAGGAGAGTCCCCATGTTTTCTTCCCCACACATAAGAGAGACACCTACATGCCAAATATAGATCATTCAGACCCCAGTCCTACCTTCCTACAGGTTATGGATAATGTGTGCTTTTTGCTATTTATCCAGTAGGTTTCCTAAAGGAGAACGCCTCCACTTTAATGTCAAAGATTTGTTTTAAACGTACTACAGTAATATCTGCAAAAACACTACAGTAAATATTACAGTATACTACAATCAGCAAAACAATACATTCATTACCATAGTATATACAACAGTTTTATTTTACTACAGTATTTATACTGTAGTTCACTGTAAATACTACAGTAAATACTACTTTATTGATTGTAGTGTTTTTGCTGACTTTAGTCTGCAAAATCAATACAGTGAATACTATAGTATTTGACCTTAGAGAACCGTTTTATGTCTCTATTTTGGTTTGGTCAGGGTGTGATGTGGGTGGGCATTCTATGTTTTGTTTTCTATGTTTCTTTATTTCTATGTGTTGGCCGGGTATGGTTCTCAATCAGGGACAGCTGTCTATCGTTGTCTCTGATCGGGAATCATACTTGTAGTCTTTTTCCCTCCTTTCAGTGGGGTAGTTGACTTTGTGAGGGGCCTATAGCCTGTGTAAGTGTCACGGTTGTGTCTTAATTTCTTGTTTTGTTTTGGCGTCATTTTAAATAAAAGGAAATGTCCTTGAATGACGGCCGTGACAAGTATAGTCTGCAAAATCACTTCAGTGAATACTACAGTATAGTCTGCAAAACTATGAATACTACAGTATAGTCTGCAAAATCACTTCAGTGAATACTACAGTATAGTCTGCAAAATCACTTCAGTGAATACTACAGTATAGTCTGCAAAATCACTTCAGTGAATACCTACAGTATAGTCTGCAAAATCACTTCAGTGAATACTATAGTATAGTCTGCAAAATCACTTCACTGAATACTACAGTAGTCAGGACAATAGCCTTAGTGACTGAGGTATCACAGTGTGTTTCTTCATCATAATCCTCTGGTGACTGGAGGTATCAACAGTGTGTTTCTTCATCATGTAATCCTCTGGTGACTGGGAAAATCACTTCCTAGAATCCTCTAGGTGACTGGATAGTCATCATGTAAATCACTTCAACAGTGAATTTCTTCATCATGTAATCCTCTTGGTGACTGAGGTATCAATGTTTCTTCATCATGTAATCTCGAGGACTGGAGGTATCAACAGTGTGTTTCATCATGCAATCCTCTTGGTGACTGGTGTATCAACAGTGTTTCTTCATCATGTAATCCTCTTGGTGACTGAGGTATCAACAGTGTGTTTCTTCATCATAAACCTCTTAGTGACTGAGGTATCAACAGTGTGTTTCTTCATCATGTAATCCTCTGACTGAGGTGGACTGTGTGGTTTCTTCATCAACCCCTAGGTGACTGAGGTATCAAATAGTGTCATCATAATCCTCTGGTGACTGAGGTATCAAATATGTTTCTTCATCATAAAATCCTCTTGGTGACTGAGGTATCAACAGTGTGTTTCTTCATCATGTAATCCTCTTTGGTGACTGAGGTATCAACAGTGTGAGGCACAAATCCTCTAGGTGACTGGAGGTATCAACAGCCTTTTCATCATGTAATCTTCTTGGTGACCGGAGGTATCAACAGTGTGTTTCTTCATCATGTAAACCTTCTTGGTGACTGGAGCAGTTTTCTTCATCATGTAATCCTCTTGGTGACTGAGGTATCAACAGTGTGTTTCTTCATCATGTAATCCTCCTTGGTGACTGAGGTATCAACAGTGTGTTTCTTCATCATGTAATCCTCTTGGTGACTGAGGTATCAACAGTGTGTTTCTTCATCATGTAATCCTCTTGGTGACTTATGTATCAGTGTTTCTTCATCATAAACCTCTTTGTGTTCTTTTCTTCATCATGTAATCCTCTTTGGTGACTGAGGTATCACCAGTGTGTTTCTTCATCATAACTTGGACTGAGGTTCAACAGTGTGTTTCTTCCATCATGTAATCCTCTTTGGTGACTGGAGGTATCAAACAGTGTTTCTTGGTCATGTAACAGTTTGCAGACCTACATCTTCTTTGCTCTAAGGAGGCAAGAGCTCACCGATTATCCGTTATACTGTTTATCAATGTATTCATCTTGGTTTGATCAGACGTGATGACATTATGGTACTGTTATGTTCCTCAGCTACCTTCTATCTACTATAATGATATATGGAAGAGGAAGACAAGACCTTCTATCTACCATAATGATATATGGTACAGGAAGACAAGACCTTCTATCTAATAATGATATATGGAAGAGGAAGACAAGACCTTCTATAATGATATATGGAAGAGGAAGACAAGACCTTCTATAATGATATATGGTACAGGAAGACAAGACCTTCTATCTACTATATGATATATGGAAGAGGAAGACAAGACCTTCTATAATGATATATGGAAGAGGAAGACAAGACCTTCTATAATGATATATGGAACAGGAAGACAAGACCTTCTATAATGATATATGGAACAGAGAAGACAAGACCTTTCTAT
>NW_026279153.1:0-2530 GCF_023373465.1 Oncorhynchus keta | reverse complement strand
GCCAAAAGTTTTGAGAATGACACAAATATACATTTTCACAAAGTCTGCTACCTCAGTTTGTATGATGGCAATTTGCATATACTCCAGAATGTTATGAAGAGTGATCAGATGAATTGCAATTAATTGCAAAGTCCCTCTTTGCCATGCAAATGAACTGAATCCCCCAAAAACATTTCCACTACATTTCGGACCAGCTGACATCATGTCAGTGATTCTCTCGTTAACACAGGTGTGAGTGTTGACGAGGACAAAGGCTGGAGAACACTCTGTCATGCTGATTGAGTTCGAATAACAGACTGGAAGCTTCAAAAGGAGAGTGGTGCTTGGAATCATTGTTCTTCCTCTGTCAGCCATGGTTAACCTGCAAGGAAACACGTGCCGTCATCATTGCGTTGCACAAACAGGGCTTCACAGGCAAGGATATTGCTGCCAGTAAGATTGCACCTAAATCAACCATTTATCGGATCATCAAGAACTTCAAGAAGAGCGGTTCAATTGTTGTGAAGAAGGCTTCAGGGCGCCCAAGAAAGTCCAGCAAGCGCAAAAGACCATCTCCTAAAGTGGACTCAGCTGTGGGATCGGGGCACCACCAGTGCAGAGCTTGCTCAGGAATGGCAGCAGGCAGGTGTGAGTGCATCTGCACGCAGTGAGGCAAAGACTTTTGGAGGATGGCCTGGTGTCAAGAAGGGCAGCAAAGAAGCCACTTCTCTCCAGGAAAAACATCAGGGACAGACTGATATTCTGCGGAAGGTACAGGGATTAGACTACTGAGGTCTGGGGTAAAGTAATTTTCTCTGATGAATCCCCTTTCCGATTGTTTGGGGCATCCGGAAAAAAGCTTGTCCGGAGAAGACAAGGTGAGCGCTACCATCAATCCTGTGTCATGCCAACAGTAAAGCATCCTGAGAACATTAATGTGTGGGGTTGCTTCTCAGCCAAAGGAATGGGCTCACTCACAATTTTTCCTAAGAACACAGCCATGAATAAAGAATGGCACCAACACATCCTCTGAGAGCAACTTCTCCCAACCCTCCAGGAACAAATTGGTGACGAACAATGCCTTTTCCACCATGATGGAGCACCTTGCCATAAGGCAAAAGTGATAACTAAGTGGCTCGGGGAACAAACATCGATAGATATTTTGGGTCCACGGCTCGGAAACTCTCCAGACCTTAATCCCAACTTGTGTTCCATCCTCAAGAGGCGGGTAGACAAACAAAAACCCACAAATTCTGACAAACTCCACGCATTGATTATGCAAGAATGGGCTAACATCAGTCAGGATGTGGCCCAGAAGTTAATTGACAGCATGCCAGGGCGGATTGCAGACGTCTTGAAGAAGAAGGGTCAACACTGCAAATATTGACTCTTTGCATGAACTTCATGTAATTGTCAATAAAAGCCTTTGACGCTTATGAAATGCTTATAATTATACTTCAGTATTCCATAGCAACATCTGACAAAAATATATAGACACTGAAGCAGCAAACTTTGTGGAATTTAATATTTGTGTCATTCTCAAAACTTTTGGCCATGACTGTACACTTTCCTTGCCCTCTTGCTCACACCTTGGAATCTCCCTCCTTCACACTATTGCAACATGAGCCTGGCATCTGAAAGAAATAAGTGGGATCGGCACAAAAGCTCTCACTGGATAACCAACGTATCCTAACATGGTTTTATTAGGTAAAGACTGCTTCAAAACGCGAAAGGACAGACAATGTCTTCTGTTTCACAAAGCTCGCCACCAGTTCTGCGTCGCACCAAACAGTGGGTGTCACAGACACAGGGAATTTAACGGCACTCATTTCAAAGGCGTCCTGCTACGGAGAGCAACGCAAGTCACAGGTCTTGTCCCTAGTTGCGTGACGCAATGCACGCCCTCCCTCTGGACAGAACACAGAAAATTAAGTCCACTTCGAACTACCATCACCAATTTAACAGTACACAACGTATTTTCTACCCAGCCTATAACTACACATGGATCAGCCAAAAGGCAGGTATCCACTTTCTCCAAAAATGTCACTCCTACTTGGCCCGGGGCAAGGGTTGGAGGTCTTCACAACACCTGCCACCACAGGTAATTCATCCTCTCTCCTCAGGTTCCATTTCTGAGCTATCAGTGACAGCAGAACATGGTTTATACTTGGCGCCATTCTTCCTCAACACACACCTTCCCACTGCATGCCATGTACACCTGTGTTATTCAATGCATTTCTATGGGCTCTAGCTGTAAAGGCACTTTTTTCCTTCATTATACCTACAGGGGTCTGAAAATGTTAAATCAAAAACAATTCCATATGTTAGCTTCATAGATATTGCGATCTAAGAGCTTACACCTAAGCAGACAGGCTAAGTCAGGATTTTTGTGACAGCATGTCGTTATGGCTACATGATTATGTAGGCTTTGACAGTGTCCAAGTAAGCTATTACCAAAGATCTTTTACTGATCATCAGATAGGCACGGACTATACCAAATGTTTTTAACAGACATGTTTATTATATTACAACACACGTGAAAATTAATAAA
>NW_026279152.1:0-3512 GCF_023373465.1 Oncorhynchus keta | reverse complement strand
GTGTCACGTAGAGTAGGCCAGAAGGCTAAACTGGATAACCTAACCTCTATCAAAATAAAAGATGGCGGAACCGCAAAAGTTCTTCTGTGCAAAGGTGTTTATTTACAAGTGAATTCCAGACAAAAAACAGTACTGCCATCAGCCGCTACCTTATGGGACAGCTTAAAAACAATGCTGCCCCATCCCACAGCTCAATCCAAAATAACCTCTCTATGACTGAAGAGGCTCCTTTTGTAAAGACTGGCCCCTCCCCTCCAGAACAATTAACCCCTGGTTAATTAATCAATTAATAATACAAACATACATTTTCCATGAACTAAACATACTAAAGGATATACATTGCAACACGGTTTTAACAATATCACAACATAACATTTTACAACATTACATCACTACTGACAATATCTTTCAATATGCCCATGTGCATTAATGAGCCATTTGGGACAGGCACTATAAAGCCAACCCAATTCCCTGAGCTCGGGTCCTTTTCCAGCATACCCGGAAGCTACAGAGATGGAGAGAGAGAAACAGAACAAACAAACAATGCGCTCATCCACAACATTGATAAGTATAAAATGCATGCACCAAGACAGAAGTTAATTTGTGTGTCGACCCACATTGTTAACTTATCTTATAATGGCGCAGGGAGGAGTGATGAATATGTGTGTGTGTTAAAGAACCAAATGCTGCCCGCGGCCAGTGACGGACTTCTCGTCACATTACCTTCCTCCTCTCCTGGGCGACCATGTACGGGAGCCTTGATAGGTAGTCCGCAGTAACGTTCTCTTTCCTGCCTTGTGACGGACACAGAACCTGAAGGGCTGGAGCTCCAGATACCACCTGGTCACACGAGAATTCCGGTCCTTCATGGTCTGGATCCAGGTCAGTGCTCTGGTCCGTGTGCAGGTCAAATTCCTCCCCAAGAAGGTAGTAACGGAGGCTATCTAGGCCCACTTTATAGCCAGGCACTTTTCGATTGTAGAATACCTGGTTTCCCTGGGCAACAGCTTCCGACTCAGGTACAGCACAGGAAGCTCTTCTCTTGGCTCCCCTTGGGCCAGTACAGCTCCAATTCCTACAGCCGAAGCGTCCACCTGCACGAGAAATCTCTTCTGAAAATCAGGGGTCTGGAGAACAGGGAATGAGCACAGTCGTTTTTCAGTGTCATGAAGGCTTCCTCACACTCCTCAGTCCACTTCACAGGGTTGCTGGCCCCCTTCGAAGTGAGGTTGGTCAGAGGGACAGCGATGGTCGAAAACTGTGGAATGAATCTCCGGTACCACCCTGCCAGACCTAGGAAGGACTTCACCTGTTTCTTGGTTCTGGGTTGAGGGCTATTCCTGATGGACTCCACTTTCTCCACCTGAGGCCGAACTTCACCCTTACCCAGCTGGTAACCCAGGTACTTTGTCTCCTGTTTCGCCCACTCACACTTCAGGAGGTTAAGCGTGAGGCCTGCTTCATGAATCTTCCCCAGGACTCTGCTAAGATGCTGTATGTGCTCCTCCCAGGAGTGGCTGTAGATCACCACGTCGTCCAAGTAAGCAGCACAGTAATCGTCACAGTCCTGGAGGACCTTGTCCATCAGCCTCTGGAAAGTCGCAGGGGCCCCATGAAGGCCAAACGGCATGACCTTGAACTGGAACAGGCCCATTGGCGTCCGGAATGCAGTGTAGGCCTTGGATTGTTCATCCAGGGGCACCTGCCAGTACCCTTTGCAGAGATCCAATGTGGTGATGTAATGAGCTCTACCTATTCTCTCCAGTAAGTCGTCAATGCGGGGCATGGGATAGGCATCAAACTGGGAGATGGCATTCACCTTACGGAAGTCCATGCAGACGCGCAAAGAGCCATCCTTCTTTGGGACAATGACAATAGGGCTGCTCCATTCACTTGAAGATGGCTCGACAACATCCATCTCTATCATGGTGTGGACCTCTACCTTGAGGGCTACCACCAGCCTCTCAGGCACACGGTAAGGATGCTGGCGGACAGGGTTCTGGCCAGGTTTCAAACGAATGACGTGTTCTAGGACTTTGGTTCTTCCTGGTCTCTGACTGAAGAGGGCCGGATACTCTGCAAACAGCTGCTTCAGCTCATCTTGCTTGTCTTCTTCCAGGTGAGCCAGTATGACTTCTGCTCGTTCTTTCCATGCCTCTGTGACCCCATCCGACTCATCCTCTTCTACTCTGCGGACCAGAAAGGACTTTCCTTTGGAGAGTTCCTCTTTCTCCTCCCAGGCCTTGAGAAGGTTCACATGGTAGGTTTGCTTCTTCTTACCCTTGTCCGGTGCAGCACCTCGTAGGTCACTGGGCCCATCTTCCTCCCTTGATTAGGGTACGGTCCTTGCCATTGCGCAAGGAGCTTGCTGGTAGATGAGGGAAGGAGGAGCAGGACTTTCTGTCCTGGCTCAAACTCTCTGTGGCGAGACGTGATGGTCATAGCCTCTCTTCTGGGCCTTCTGGGCTTGCTGAAGGTTTGCTCTAGCTTCCTCTCGGTACCGTTCCAACCTGTCTCGCATCTGGAGGACATACTGGACAATCCCTGTCCTGAGGTAGCTACTGGGGAACCTTCCCAGCACTTCTTCAGCAGGTCCAATGGTCCTTGCACTGGCCATCCATAGAGGAGTTCGAATGGCGAGAAACCTGTCGATGCCTGAGGCACCTCCTGTAAGCAAAAGCAGAAAGGGCAACCACTTATCCCAGTCTTTACCAGTGTCAGCCACAAACTTCCTCAACATGTTCTTGAGCGTTTGATTGAATCTCTCACGAGCCCATCCGTTTGGGGATGGTAGGAGTAGTCCTCAAACCTTAATGCCCAGCTGTCGGTGGAGTTGAACCATCAGTCGCGAGGTGAAGTTTGTCCTTGGTCCTGGCTGTGATTTCATCTGGGATTCCTACACGAGAGAAGAGCTGAACAAGAGCACTGATTATTTTTGGAGTGGTTATGGAACGGAGGGAAGGCTTCTGGGAACCGGGTGGCATAGTCACAGATCACCAATATATACTTGTAACCTGCACTACTCTTCTCCAAGGGTCCAACAATGTCCATTGCAATTCTCTTGAATGGGGTAGAGATAACAGGCAGTGAACATAGAGGAGCCCGTTCAGACCTACGGACAGCACTGGTTTTCTGGCACGTGGGGCATGATTTGCAGTATTTTTGTACATCAGTATACATGGAGGGCCAAAAGAAACGGGAGCCTAGCCTAAGATAGGTCTTATGTTGCCCTAGATGGCCTGCCCATGGAACTGTATGTGCAAGGTTGAGAACAAGTGGTCTACAGGTAGATGGCACCACCAACTTCCTGCTATCTGCCTCTGACCCAAGGTAGAGTATGTGGTTGTCTACTGTGTAAATCCCCCACATGAAGATTGACTGTCCCCAGCTAAGGCCTTGTCAAACAAACATTTCAAGGTTGCGTCAGACTTCTGCAGTGTAGCAAAATTTTGTGGAACATCCCATTGCACCTCTAACCCAGACACATCAGCAACAGGTACAGGGGTTCCCAC